>NC_057810.1:355073747-355275107 GCF_018294505.1 Triticum aestivum | reverse complement strand
ACGGATTGGACGAGCGCGGGGGCGGGGGGGGGGGAGGAGAGTCATGCATGCAAAATTTTTCCACACGGGGTGGAATGGTGGGACCGCCGGAGGGAGAAGGAGAGTCTGGCAGCCATATTGTTTCCACCCATGGAGAGGAAAAGTTTTGGAGACGAACGGGCTTCCTGCAGGTATGGGGAACGGTGCATAATAAGTCATCTTGCATGCCGGACTAGGTATAGTCTCAAGTCAATTAAAACATACACACCCCACACATGTTCATATTTCAAGGTGCACTAAATTATTGCATGCGATGATTAAGGCTGGCCATAATGGTGGTATCTTAGCTGGTATCATGCACATGGGAATAGCAAACATGCTGATGTGGCAAAGAATTAAAGAAGAGAGGGGGGTTAGAGTAACTAGTGTTCATGCATGCATTGGTAGACACATTTTTTTGTGAAGAACGACATCATTAGTTGAGTACTTTTGCAGACTACAAAAACTATTCCACCGCCTCTATCTTGCTAAGAGTAGGTGAAATTTTTGAATCGAGCCGTTTAAACTAGAAGGGAGGTAGTAGTACTCTAATAGCTAACCTTGTTGTGATGACAAGATAGGACATGGCACGCACCTGGACGGAGGAACTAGTCTGCATTGTGCATTCAAGTTTTGTCTGAAGTCAATGTACCTCTACTTTAACCAAACTTATAGAAAAATGTATCAACATTCACAATGTCAAATCAATATTTTTATACTCATTATAAAACATAGTTCTTATACTCATTATAATCAGTATTGTAGATATTGATATTTTTAGTGTAAATTTGGTCAAACACTTTACAAACGGTTGACGGAAGTAAAAAGGACCAGAGGGAGTATCATGCATGCGGAGTAGGCAAAAATATTTGCTCATTTATAGCCGGTCGAAGTCTCAAAGGGCGCGACCGCGCGAGGGAGGCGAAGGGCGTGGGAGGCGCGATGGTTGACGGAATTAAGTTAAGTTACATCCACGCGCCGGCATGGCGTGCGAACAGGCAGAAGCTATACCGCCAGGCCTATGATATGGGTCTAGTAGACATGACATCTAGTGGGTCCCGCATAGTTCTCGAGAACTCTTTGGGGGCTTGCAGCCATTTATCCACCGGGCAAGCCAGCAACCCCACGCCGTTCGCACGCCCTACTCGTCCCCGTCTTCTACCTTACAATAGTTCGCTCCCAGTCGTCCCGTCCTTTCACATTACACCAGTTCAACTTTTTTTGTGGGGTATACCAGTTCAACTTCTTCTAACCCTCCTCCAAAATCCATGGCCTCCCAAATCTCCATGGTCGCAATTGAGTACCAGGTTAGATCCATCATCGGTGATGAGTTCATCATCATCTACACACATGGATCCGCGACGGTGAAAGCATGCCTTGCTCGCTTCCTACGCATGTTCAACAGTTCAACGGATGAGCGGGTCGCTGGGCTAGATGTTGAGTACACCACAGTCCTGGAAAGAGAGAAGATTCTAAAGGAGGCAGAGAAGAAGAAGCCCGCCGTGATCCAGGTTTGCATACATAACGTGTGCTTGGTCTACCACATATGCCATGCCGACATTGAGTGCTAGGATTTTAAGAACTTCCTCAAGGACGAAAGAGTGAAATTCGTTACTGTAGACTTTAGGAACGACAAGGATGTCCTGGGTCGGATAGGCCTCGTTGTAGGCCATCCCTTTGATCTCTAGAAGGCAAGCCCGGTGTCCTCCTCTCAGCCTTCAATGTTGACCCTAGCAGCAGCCATGATTGATCATTCGTACGCTAAACTGAAGAAACCTCACCACGAGTTTCATCACGCATGGGAGTCGAAGACATTAGATTAAGATCACATCATGTACGTAGCAATGGATGCCTACCTTTGTTTAAATATCTACAAGGGTTGGATGAAGAAGCAAAGCCTAGTGTCTGGTTCAAGCAAAGAAGCGTCGGCGAAGAGGAAGAGGAAGAGGGACGAGGATGAAGTCGAGGACGTGGACTCGGACTCCGAGTAGGTGGCAGTGCCGTCGCTCATGCTGGTTCTACTGTATTGTCAAGCGGAGTAGTTGCTTAGTTTATTTTCAAGGATGTGTTGTGTAGAGGCCCCAACAGAACTATGTTTATGCTCTTTCTCATTATTTGAACACTTTAGTACGTACAATAGTACTAGTACTATGTCTTCCTACTATTCTTCTTGCAGTTGGTACTACTGCTCGTATCTTTGTGTTCCTACTGTACTTAATACGTTCGTACTAGTAGTATAATTTGGGTCAGTCAATTTGTGAAAGAAGTTCGACGGAGGGAAGGAAGAAGACGGCAGAGAAGCTACCCCAGTATAAATATTAGGGTGGCAGGGTGCCCATGATCTATCTTATGAGTGTTGGGTGTGGAATGCAGTTCGCCAGAAAAAAAATGGATCATGACGGGGGTTAAACGGATGGCGGGGGTGGGGGAGCATGGCGGTGGCACGCGGTGGCACGCGGTTAGGCGTGTGGCGGGCTGAGAAGATGAACCGTGCATCAATTTCGGAGGTTGAAGAAGCCCTTCTAGCCATCCATGTTGCATCAAACGGCTCACAAGAGTCGACTGACCCAAATTGCTCCTTCAGATTGCAGGATCCACCTGGCATTCAAAGTCTCGAAGGTAGATTCCGCGTCCACACCTGGTTTGCGGGCTCGACGCGCGCGGAACCGGCTTCCACCATGACAGCCACCATGCGCACCTCCTTCGCGCGGGCAGAGACGGCAATGACACCCTAGTTCCTCCTCGCCGGTGTGCTGGAGCATGCGCTCGTCCTCCTCTTCATATGCTGCGTGCATAGTCGCGGCTCCAACAGCTGCTCGCATGCTTGGTAGCACGGCGGCATCGCGAGGAGGGACTACAGACGACGTGAGCGGACGAGCCTTCGGCTTCATGGCACAGCGATGGCGGCGACACGGCGGTGATGGGCGAGAAATTGTTCGCCGGAGCAGGCGGGAGCCGGTATGCGCAACGGCGGCAGCGGCATATTGATGAGTGAATGTATAGGACCTTAGTTTAGTTTTATATAGGGTTGGTCAAACTTAAAAGAAAACCGTACGAGTACACGTAAACATTAGACTTAGGCAGCGCTTTTATTAGTTACCACAGCCACGATACGGAATCTTGTGCAAGCGCGTGAACCACGGCCGCACGGTCGATCGAACGGTGCGTCACCGTGTCGCGCTCGAAGGACATCCACCGAACCTTTTTGTGTGTGTGAAAACAATCCCCGAATATTACCAACTTTTTTTCCTAGAAAATTTCTTGACGCTACAATATTTCCATATATTTGAATTTAGCTCCAGTTCGTGTTTATTTGGATTTGGACGTTTTAGGTGTGCCCTAGTTTTTTTTAATTCTGATTTTGTGTGTGTGACTGAGAGAGAACGTTTGTATGTGTCCATATGTGTGTTGTGGCGGAAAGGCGGTGTGGAGATGGTGTGCGTGTGATAGAGACATAGAGAGGTGTGAATGTGCAAATGATCATGCATGAGTGAGACATAGACAGATGTCGATACGTTGTGTATACATGAGAGAACGGTCTTCTATTTTACCTCTATGTGTGTGTGAGAGAGAGAGAGAGGAGCATCCATAACACAACAACCATCTCTCTCGATTCGCCCGTCCCTCGCACAATCGCATGTAACACATGCATCAATGTGCACATTTTGACACCCTCACCCGACCCCTGCCCACCTCAAGGCCCGCACATCGCTCTCTATCTCGCACGCACAATCTCTTCGTGAATACCCTGTTTAGCATGTAGCTTTCCGTCACACACACACACACACACACACATTTCTCTCCTTAGGTTTTTTTCTCTCGATATCTGACACACACACACACACACACATACACAGCACACACACACCCCCACCCCCAAGCACACAATTCATCCCCATCCAAGGTTATATGGCAACCACTCTCGCTTGTCTCTTCACCCCAGCATGCACAACACCTCAATCTTCAAAGAGGGCATCGAGGAGATCGAAGACGGAGACCACACTGCGCTAGAGAAGGCGGGGCCATTTGGAAGCAGGATGATGTGACGACGGCTGACTGACTCCTCCCCCACCCTCTCTCTCGCAAAAAATTACCAATCCCTCTCTCCCCCGCACAAAAATATCAATCCCTCAACCCACAAGATCCTTCCCCTCTCATCCATGTTTTTCCAGATCTCTCATCAAACCTGTTGTCTCTTCTCCTTCCACATGTATAGAATCTGGATGCACATGCATCTCACGTATATTACATGTCTCCATCTTTCTCACAGACCTAACTTCTTCCTCTCTCTTTCTCTCTCTATCTCTCTCTCTCTCTCTATCTCGTTAGGTTAGTCTCCTACTCTCTCGTCCACATACATACAATATTTCCCGCCCTATCTGCTCTATCTTCGCAAGCTCTCTCTGCACGTTTCATTCACACATTGGGATATATTCAAAATGTTGCTTTTATAATGGCTGATGTAGAGTTATGGTTGCTTTTGTTGCATCCTACAAAGTAATAACTATGAAATGCATTTAGATTCTCATTTGACTGGGATTATGTGAGTTTGAGCATGTTGTGAAGTACTATAGACCTCGTATACATCTTGGAATTCGACAATGATTGTAACTATCGAATTGTATAGACCATTACATTCGAAGTCAATAGCCTAATATATTTATTTCACAATTTCAACAAATGATTAATTCATTACAAACGAAGAAAACAAATGTGTACTCCCTCCGTTTTTTTAAGTCATCGTATTAGCATTGGTCAAAGTCAAGTTTTGTAAACTCTCAGAAAGTTTAAAAAATATTAACATATACAATAACAAATAAATACCATTAGATTCATTATTGAATGTACTTTCACATCATACATATTTGGTATGGTAAATGTTTATATTTTTCTATAAACTTGGTCAAACTTTAGGAAGCTTGACTTCGGTCAAACCTAATATGTAGAGTTTACTAGTACTACTCGCTAGTTGCTTAGCCGAATCACCCAACACACCACACGGGGAGTTCAGTGTCACAAAATTTTGAGGTCAGCGAGAAAATCTCCCGCGACTCTGATTCGAGCACTGGTAAGTCACCATCATAGCCTTCGGAACAGGCCTACGGATGACTCTTGGTAGGGGGCTGTTTTCGTAACTTCAGGTTCACCCTACCCAGTCAACCCCACCTCGGCACCTAGAGTAGTACACCTAAATACTCCCCATTTTCTATCCCCACCGCAAAATAGACTTCTCCACGGCACCGCAGCCTTCGTGCTCCTCCCCTTCTACATCGGCGCACTCGTCCACCACAACGCATCTGCCTCATCGACAACCACGTATGCCGCACTGGAGCCGTTCCACCGTCGTCGTCGTACACGGAGCCTCTTCCCCGGTAACGTCTTCCATGGTCTCGGATCTGCTTCCTGGAAGCCGACGCCAAGCGCAGAAGCACCACCGTCATGGACAATGAACTAACTCCCGTTGCCGACCATGACTCACAGAGGCTACCGCGACCATTGTTCTCCTCCTTGATTGGTAATGTGTGTATTGAATCACTTAGCAGTACATGTGCAGTTCCAATTTTGTTCATACCACCCTTCAAATTTCCTGGGTGCTATTGTTCCCGTAAAAGTAATTGGTTATAGCCTCCATTGTCCAATAAAATATCAGCTTGTAATTGTGCGTCGCTCCTGTATCGTGTTGTGCTTGGGTAGGTTTTTCATCTGCAAGCAGTAGTGTGGCAAATGATGGAAAGTTTTTTAGAACTAGCAAGATGCCCATGCGTTGCACGCATCAAGATGCATTTTTATGAGTAGTTTATCTTGTGGGAGAAAAGGATGAACTAGGGAAGGCCTTATTTGCAAATCTGGAGAGGGGTGTGGGTATCTTTTTGCAAAATTGCCATTGTTTCCTTCCTATCTGTCACATATAAATCGGACGGCCTATATTGCAGGATGGCAGGCACACCATCATCACCAACTCTGTTTTTCTATAAGAGTACGGAGAAAAAAAGTAGAGAATATATAAGTAGAGATAAATATTAAATATAAAATAAATATAACAGTAGAGAAGAGAGTAGAGATAGCAGAGACATCGGGAAAGGAGCGCGCGCGGGAAAAAGCAGTCGGGCGTGCGCTAGTTTTGGCGCACGGCATCCGACGCGCTTTATAAAATCCAACTCCCTCCCACCGCTTTGTGCCTTGCCTCCGCTCTCTCCCCGCTCTGTGCCTCGCCACCACTCTCTCCCCGCTCTTTCTAGCCTCGCCGCCGCCACGCCACCATGCTGCCGCATTGCTGGGAAACTTGGGGATACTGCGGCATCCGCGCGCGCCCCTCCGGCGGCTTCTTCATCGAGATCCGGTTCCGCGGGATGCGCCTCGGCCTCGGCAATTTCGACACCGCCAACGAGGTCGCCCGTGCATACGACGCGGCGGTGTGGTGCCTCCGGTGGACTCATAGAACATTGAGCTTCCCCAACGTGTCGACGCGGGAGCGGGCGCAGGAGCTCGTGCCTCTGCCGCTGCTTATCATCGATGAGGATTGTCGCGACAACTGGAGGCGGGAGCACCATCTTGGCATCACCGAGATGGACGAGCAAGCCATGGCGCTGTGGCGCCAATGCTTCCCGCAGGACATCATCAATGGGCGTGAGTTCTACGTGCAAAAGAGGGCGGAGAGGGATAAGAGGAGGGCGGAGCGAGCTGCCTATCGCGATGACAAGCGTAGGAGAAAAGTGGATGCTTAATTCAACATGAGGCTAGGAGTAGTATCGCCCTGGGAATCCGACGACGATCAATATCTTCAGGCCTACAGTTAGACGTCGGAGGAGAACATCACCGAGGAGGAGTCAGACGACGAGGAGTAGTTGAATTATCTTTTTTTATCTATCTATGCTGAGAACTATCCTCTACTCTCTAGTCTCTACTCTCTATATCTACTTCTTGATCTCCACACTGTAAACACTTTTTTAAAGCGCCGCGCATTGCGATTCATTTGGAGATGCTCTAACATGGTAGACGAGTGCTTTAATGTTGCCCACAAGATGCGCGAGTATTACTAGTAGTATATTTTTCCTGCCATGTTGAGATTTTAAAACCACGAGTGCGAACATGCAGAGCAGCAATGAAGACCAAACACGGGATATTGGGGACATCTTCAAGGAGCATGGCAAGTTAAAGAGGAGCTGCACCGAACCTGTAAAACAAGCTTTGGTAAGTAACACCCTTTCAATTACTTTCGTTTAGCCTCGTGTTCTTCAATGTGTATATGTTGTAGTTTCTGTTTCTCTTAAGCCTCGTGTTCTTCGGTATGTAATAAGAAGAGTCTTAATCGTCCTAATGCTTTCGTTTTTAGCTTGATGTAGGAAGTGGGTGTTCTCACCATATAGTCTATTTTTATATTTTTTTTCCTTTTTAATTCACTTCTCAGAGTTCTGTTTATCTGGCTTCTACTAAATGGATCTGGGTTGCTCTGAGTATTGATCTAAAAAACAAGTAACTGCAAGGAGGGAAGTATGGTCAACCTCGAGATCATGTTTCCAAAATGAGGCTGGATTACACACAAGGCGCCAGTTCCCTAATGATGCTGGATTAGACAAAAGGTGCAAATCCCCAGATGATGCTGGATTACACACAAGCCAGGTGGAGTCGTCAGCTGTTCGTGTCCTCGTGGCTCTAGTAAAGGTTGAAAGAAAGCGTGCAGCTACCCTTGAGAATGTAGCTGAGTTCCTGAAGAAGCAAAAAGAGCAATCAGATGCTCTCTTCACCCAAGCCAAAGAAGAGATGGAAGAAGCTAGAAATAAGCTAGCAGAGACAGAGCAGGCTAGGCGTCTCCTGCTATCTAAAACTATTGTCAATAAAAAATTTCCTTCATAATAGCTAGGTTCAAATGTTTATCCAGTCAGCATGCATGTTGTGATGTCCGTGCATCTACTGATGTGGCACAAAATATTTTTTCAGGTCATGTAATAACAACAATTACTTTCCAAACAATAACAGATGAAGCATTGGACATGGTATAGTTCACGCGCAAGCCCGACAGTCCAAGTTCAACTTCCACATCAAACTCATGTTCACAGATATTTGCACATTCATACATAATGTCCACAACCATGATTCACTTCAAAGCCAAAAATATGTGAGGAGAGTTATAAATAAAGAAAAACCTCTAGTTCCTGCTACCAGTGCTAGCACAACAAGTCAAGACCATGTGTAATTAATTATATTTTGGTCATTTTTTGTGTTCTAAAATGCTGGCCGACTCGCGGAAGGACATGTTGCCGACACACGCGCGGATTCAATGAAGGCAAGCGGGGCAGTCTGAAGCCGGTTGCATGCGGTGGGAGGCGTGTTCAGCCGGGCCTGCAGCGAGTGGGGCCCTCTTGGCCGGCGCGCCGGTTCAATGGCTGCGCTGTGAGAGGTCGCGTCCGTGTCAGAACAATCACTCCCTCCAGTCCTTTTTTGTTTGGGTATAACAAAATCTTGTTTTCCATTCACATTTTACAAGTAAAATTCATGGACAAACTTTGACCCATAATACGATGGGGACTAGTAAACCAGAACAGAGGTAGTAGTTTTTTTAATCAAAGAAGGGTTTCCCCCTTCTGATTTTCATTACTGAAAACCAACATCTAAATCTAAACCATAGTATTTGCCCTAGAACTACCAGGTTCAACATCTCGCAACATAAACCCATACAACCATACGCCAAGGAGGTACGTAGTACTATGAATTCCATTTTCGCTCCATACCAATTGTTCTAAAAACTACTTAGTACTTATAACGCGCCATTGAAAATCGGAACTCTTAACCCCGCTAAAAAATGATATTTTAAATGTGGCTACTCGATCTGTGTCAACTGGCGAGCCACCGCCTCCAAGTCGTTCACCTGTGGTCCCGACCATCAACTCCTACGGATCAAATTATCACGCGAGCTGACTATTCCTACAAAGGTGCGCTGCGTCACGTACCCAGTACCCGCGAATGCAGCAATCGTGCACCTAGGGTTTTAGGGTTTATTTGTTAATGTTGCTTTTACGTAACACTCATGTGTGCGAGACAGCGAGAGACCGACTGCGTGCGTGCGCCTCTTCTCTTCGTATATGCAATCCATCGTTTGTCTGGTGTCCAAAAAATTATAATAACTACTGGCAATGTGCAAGTGCATTGCCACACGATCAAAGTAGATTAATACATATTCACCGATTTGATAGAAAAAAGTCTAGTTTTGGAATACGTATATCACTAAAAATATGTTATGTTTCACCCAAAATATATTCCGTTGGCGGTTTTGATTAGATAAGGGAGGAATGTTGTTGGTTTCAAGATTCGAGAAGTGGTATATGTCTAATTTCTACTCTTACTAGCAAGATGCCCGTGCGTTGCACGGAACATCAAGATCTTGTGGGAGAAAAGGATGAACGAGGGAAGGCCTTATCTGCAAATGTGGAGAAGAGTGCAGGTAAATTTCCATAGTTTCCTTCCTATCCGTCAGATATAAATCGAACGGCCTATATTGCAGGATGGCGGCCCACCATCATCACCAACTCTGTTTTTATCCCTACTCTTATAAAAAGTATAGTCGGTGATGATCGTGTTCCTTCCATCCTGCAATATAGGCCATCCGATCTATATCTGATGGATAGGAAGGAAACTATGGCAATTTTGCAAAAAGATACCCACACCCCTCTCCACATTTGCAAATAAGGCCTTCCCTCGTTCATCCTTTTCTCCCACAAGATAAACTACTCATACAAATGCATCTTGATGTTCCATGCAACGCATGGGCATCTTGCTAGTTGTTGCAAAAAGCCCATGTGTGTGAGAGATAGAGAGGGGAGAGGAGGAGGACGGAGTGCATGTGTGACAAAGACACAAAGAGTGTGTGTGCGAGAGGTATCAGCTTAAAATGAGGTGATAGTGTGTGTGTGCACGATCGAGAGGGTGCGTCTCAAGAAGGGAAGAAAAATCTACATAGATAAAAGGAGCGGGAGAGAGACATGTATGCGATAGTGGAAGCACGAGTGTGCGGGTGTATAAACCTATCTAGAGGCTAGTTGATAAATGTTTGTGAGAGAAATACGAGTCGGGGTGCGAAAGCGAGAGTTTTGTGTGTGTGAGAGAGAGACGGTAGTCGGGAAGGGGAGTGGAAGCAGGAGTTGTGTTTGAGAGAGAGGGAGGGGAGGGGGAGTTTGTCTAATCTGTAAACAAATGAATAATGTCAGTCTCGGATGGAGACGAAAAGGAGACCGCAGCAAATGTTGTGTCTACAGGAGAGAGAGAGAGAGAGTAATTTTAGTGGTATGAGTCGTATCTAGAGACATATAGGGTGTGTGAGAGAATCCCATAGAGAGAAAGACAAAGTGAAAGACGAGTGGAGACTGTGTGTGTGGCGGTGAAAAAGAAAGCTTAGGTACCTAGTGATACCAAAGAACGGTAGAGACATGAGAGATAATGAAAATCGTGTAATGTATAATGATAGGGAGAGTGTGACACTTCTCAAGGGAGACGTTGAGTGATCATGTTTGCGAGGATAGGAGAAACATGAAGTGAGCGTGCGGGTGAGCTGGAGAAAAGATAGTGATAGCTACATGAAGGAGCATGTATGCGAGAGACATGGGCGTGAAATGAGTGAACATAAAAGGGATTCAAATATTTGAATTCGAGATGATGATACATGTAATCCATACTCGAACCAAAATTGATCTATCAAAAATGCATACTCATATGAATTCACGCGCATCTATGTTATTCAATATGTAGATATTATTGATCCATAAATTTTAGCCGAACATAATTTGGTTTAAATTTTTTGAATTCAACCTTATGAGTTTGAGATCATTGTATTTATAAATCATATTATACATATAAAGGAGCAGAATTCTTTGTTGTGCTTTTGAAAGTATATATAAAAAATGATGTATATAGAATTTTATTCCAATATAAAATGGATCCTGCCTGGAAAAAAATATAATACAAATGGGATTTGAATTGAGTTGGCACGGTAAATGTGCACTCTAAAAAATTTGAACGAAGCAGGGAAAGTCGCAGTAACCGCCCGAAACCAAAATCTGCGAGATGGAAATTACTACTGCCTATCCCTGCCACGCAAAGCCTATCTGCTCGATATCCATAGGTTTCGATAGGGGTAGGATTCTAATTTCACTCAAACATGACATAACCACCTCTCGCCCAGATTCATACACGATGGGCGGCAAAACACAGTGTCCCCGGCCGAAATCGACTCACTCCCCGATTCATACACGATGGGTGCCAAAAACAAACTCCCGTCGGCAAATATTCGGTGTATGCGAGATTACCGTCCTATCCCCAACTAACAAATATTGCTGTGATGTAGGAAATTTGAAACGGGGGCTAAGTTTGTAAATTTCCTCGCATTTGAGACAAGTGCGCCCTGAAGACATGGTTCCCCCCTTCCTCTCTACCTCCCTTTCCCCATTCGTACTCTGTGGGCACCAAAACACCCTCTCCACCCCAGCCTACCCCGTCTGCCACCCCATCGACCGCCGTCCTCCTCCACCATGTCGGAGCTGATACCCCGACGCCGCCGTCTATTACAAGAGGTCGACCTCTCTCATCCATGGCTTCGGACCGGGATCCTTGCATCCTGTCCTCTCGCTTCATCCCCGCCGCCGTCCACCTTGCCGACGCCGCTCCTACGACTGTCTCGTCCATCGCACCCTGCCGCCACCGTCTACCCTCCTAGATCTGCTTCCACGCCGCCGAAAGCCATCGCTACCGCAGCACCGTCAAATTCTCAGCATATGGATACACGGCGCCGCACCAGAGGCGGTACAATTTCGTATCTGCTCAACTTATTTATCGTAGCAAGAAAATAGATCGCAACTGCTTTACTCTGATTTCTTGTCCATCACTTACTTGCTAGTTGAAAGCAAACATTGGTTGCGAAGTTGCCTTTGTCCAGTTTGCACCTTCGGATCCGCCATGGCACGCTCAACACTATACTCCCAATGCTTATGGTTTTCCCATTTTATATTCCTCACTAGTTAAATCACAGTAGACTAAATTTCAAAACTCAGTCAGTCAATTTTTCAGAGCTCGCCGGAGTTCGCCGGTGCGAGCGAAGGGGCTCGGGTGGGGAAGGTGGTTGTGGGGGGCGATGGTGGGGCCGCGCCGAACTAAGAAAACTCGACACGGGTGGGGGCGGGGGTGGGTGGTGGGGGTGGCGGAGGAACACAGGCGGTGGGGGCCGGTGGTCCGGCCAGCGACCCGTGCAGTGTTCTGTATGGGAAGAATAAGAGACGGGGAAGAAGAATGGTTAGGAGACGTAGGATCTTCATCCAACCGCCTGAAATGGTCAAGAGACAGCAGGGAGTTGCATTCTTAATGCGCTCTGGTTCATCATGTGTGGGCACTGCGCAACGAACATTTTATTATCCAAAATCTGCTTGCTCTTCTTTAGCATGTTCATCTTCCGTTCTTCTTTAATAAGTACTCTCTCCATTCGTAAATACAAGTCTTTGTATGGATTCCACCATGGACTACATATGGAGCAAAATGAGTGAATCTAATCTCTAAAATGTATCTGGATATATCTGTATGTGATCCATAGTGGAAATCTCTACCAAGACTTATATTATGGAATGGAGGGAGTATGATAGTAGTATAGTATGTTCCTTGTAGTGAAGATGAGCAGGGACATTTGCAGTGTAGAGGTCTATACGGTCGGTTGTGATGGACACTTTGAACTCTTTGGGCCTCTTTGATTCGTAGGATTTAGTAAACATAGGAATAGGATTTTTAGTGGCATGCCCACTTGAATCCTATAAGAATAGCAAGGAAATGCGGGGAGTTGTGTCGACTTTGAGAGTTACACTGATATTAACAATACCGCGCCTTCAGTTGAAGAGAGCTGGTATCCGAAGCCTTTCTAGCCGTATCGTCAATACTAGCACATATATTCCAGTAAGTTCCACTTTGCTGATTTTACTCTGATGCTTACAGTTTTCCCGTTATATCTACACTATGATCTGTGTAGCTGCTTTGTGTCGCACTAGTAGCAGTCCACTCTTGAAGCTAAACACTGCAATGACTTACAAAATTGCCACCAAGGCATTGAGTGCCATTCTAGATGCAATGTAACTCATATGCTCCCGACCTGTTGATTCTTGTTCAGAATATGATCCTAATGACTATTCTAACCTCAAGGAGTCAAAGGCAGATGGCCTGTCCTGTTCACCCATCAAGGTGCCTGTTCTATCTTGGCAAGGTTTTATTGATTGTGTGTATCTTGCATATGTTGTCTTGCATTTCTTCTACTTTGTTGCACCGCGATCTGCTTAGTTTACTCATCATATATGTTGAGATGCCATGCCCATCCATTATCAGTACATATTCCATGTGTCATCATACCATGTTTTTTCACTCAAATGTTGTTCTTGTGCATCAGACATCAAAAAGGAAGAGGGTGATTGCTAAACCTTAAGGAGCACCAGCAAAGTCCTTGAAAAACGTGGTGGTGCCAGAGAAATCAGACATCACCCCACTTATATTGGTTGTACAACAAGTGACACAAAACGTAGGACCGACTCCAGCAGACTGTACCCATACTTCACTGGCCACACCACTAGCCACACCACACAGGACCTGCACTACAGCAAAAGGTATACCGATTTCAGTTGTCATAGCACCAGTCGTACCACAGAAAAATCCCACTCCAGCAAAAAGTACAGCAAGTCCACCTGCCGGAGACCTATCCCAACTGCAGAGACGGCCAATTCCTGCAGATGGGAACCCCATTCTAGTTATTCCCAGTTTAAAAGACAATGCTTTCAATGTTGTTAGGGACTATGTGCATATATTCCCATCATGGGAAGATTATAGTGAAGACAAACACCATTTTCACATCTTCCTGTCCAACTTACGTGTAAGTGCTATTATTCATGGTTATTATTTTCCTGTTTTCTGCTGATTGAACACATCAATGATTTACATTACATTGTTGTAAGTAGGCGAGGGTCAATCTGGATAGTCATGACGAGCAAAGCTTGCTTGTGCTTTTCAAGGAAGCATTGCAGCAGTATCGGTGTTACCTGAGGAAAACACACTTTGATGGCATGTCTATAAACGAATTTCCGGTGAAGTCTCCTCTGCTAAATTTAGAAGACATTGAATGGAAAAACCTTGTTATGCCCTGGTCTCGTTCCCAGGATGAGGTACTATCTATGAAATCACATGACAATTTGAACTTCTACTTTTCCGCATGTGCCTTACGGATCGTTTTTGCAGGAAATCTGCTCGAAGAAGAATTCCGGTTTGAAAAGAATGACAGGATATCGCAAATATGCTGCCCGCTGCTTTGCTCTTGTTAGTACCTGTTGTCCTGTATCACTGTACTTGCATACATACCTAGTTTATTATGTGACAGCAGTATGCATGATAGCTTGCTTATCAATTGTTCGCTCCAAATTATCTGATCTGTATGAATGGTTACATTAGTGTAGAATATATCCAATGCCAATGAATTTTTTTAGCTCTGCATTGTTCTCGTAAGTACTTGTTGTCCTTTATCAGTATACTTATATTGACAGGTAGTTGTTCATGTACCATCACTCTACAGCTTATTTTCCTTTGCCCTCCATTTTCTACACATCAGATCTATATTTACTCTTACCATAAGGTTGGATAACACCGATGGTACTGAAGAAGTTTAGCTATGCATTGCTCTTGGCTGTACCTTTTGCCTGTATCGCTGTACTCACATTTATAGCTACTTGGTTATGTAGCATCGCTCTTCATCTTATCTTAAATATTCTCCATTTTTTCTTATATTATCACATCTATATTTACTCTTATCAAAATGTAGAATAAAGGCAATGCTTATGAAGAAGATTTTGTGGTAAACTTCTTGAATTGCCCCCCCCCCCCCATCAGCATGGACAAGGGCTTTATAGAGCCTGTCTTCACCAATAATGTAAGTTTGTCCTTCTCAAGACTTCAAACTTTGTTGTGTATATTTGGTTAGGCATGACTGCAACAGCTGTTTATTTTTGGTGTTTGCATCAAATTGCATGTTTAAAGTTTATTATGTAGTTCATAAACAAAAGTTTGTCCTTCTCAATTTAAGTTTTCAGTTGTACAACCAAGTTCCTTCTTCATACCATGTAAATTAAACTATACAGAGCAAGTGATATTCTTTTGAACTTCATGTATGCTTCTGTTCTTGATCCGTAATCCAGTGGTGTGGTGAACCTACCCACTACAACACAATGTTATATTCTGCAATGTCTTAACTATGAACAATGTCATATCATTCTACTATTATTTAAACCGTCTCTTTATTTGCCAATCTGAAATGGGATAAATTGACAGCACACTAACCATTGATACTTATGAGTTCTTGATCTGTAATCCAGTGGTATCGTGAAGCTTCCAACTCCTTCACAATATCATTTCCTGCCATGTCTTGGCCTGAACAATACCATATTGTGTTAATGCAATTTTAAACTGTGTCACTTTATTCATCAGTAAGAAATGTGATGAATTGTCAGCACTGATACTTTTATGTGCAAAACATGTCATCTGTCTGCTTGTTTATCTTTAAGAGTGAGGAGGATATATGTGTTAAACAAGCGCAGTCTCATCAGCTTGCTCAGGTGCTTGCGCTGCAGCTCCCTGGTAGGGCTAACCTTTCTTGAACTCTATTGAAGTGCTATCAGTTTTGTATATTATTTTGTAGGCGTGTTTATTTGCACTGGTGGCGATCTTTGATGCCCAGTGTATGTAATTTGCTGTCTGCTTGTGCTTTATTATCATAGTGGCGAACTTTGATGCCTAGTGTATGTAATATGCCGTAATTTCTTTATTGTATAGTCTAGGATTTTTCTTATTCACGATGCTACAGTTATTTTACTGTATATATATCCTATATCCTGTCTTCGCAGTAAACCGGCCAAACCGTAAAATTACGGTACATAATCGGGCCGTCATGCAATCACGATGTATGATCCGCATCATGGGCCCCGTCATCTTGGTCTGTTAAAAGGCCTAAATGTAAATTGGCCGGCTGGTAGATTCGGGCCTTTAATAGGCCGAGTAAACCGCCGGCCCTCTTTTCGCAAGAAAACTCAATGGGCTTTTAGGAGGCTAAGAAGTAGGTAGGGCCTGAAACATGCCAAAAAGCTCACAGGCCGGCAACAGCCCGAAATGGACCCCGGCCCATGATTGTGCCAATCAAATCACGGGCTTTTAACATGCCAAAATTGTCACAGTCCTTGTTTGGCCCAATCAGATTATCGGCTGCGAGCAGGCCGGATGCAAACCGGGCCGTAGTTAGGCCCACCTATATGACAAGCTTTTAACAGGTCGAAACTAATATAGGGCCGAAATGTTAAACGGGCCCTTAACAAGCCGAAACTAATATCAGGCCGAATTACTAAATGGGCCTTTAGCAAGTGGGCCCAAAAGCATAGCGTCTAGTTGACGGGCCGAATCTGATATGGGCCATAATTTTGCCCAAAGCCTCTTAAAGGGCCGGACCTGATCTAGGCTGTAATTTGGCCCAGAACTTGGGAGGCTTTTAACGGGCCGGATCTCATACGGGCCATTATTAGGCCCGGAACATGGCAGGCCATTAATGGACCAGATCAAATATGGGCCAACATTTGGCCCAAAACATGGCAGCCAGTTAATGGGTCGGCCTACTAGGGTCCTCAAAATCTTGTGGGCCTACAGCTGGGTTGACCCATTAATGTTGGCGAAATCTCGTGGGCCTTTAGCTGGGCCGGCCCATTATGGTCCACAAAAATCTTGTGGGCCTTTGCCTGCTCTGGCCCATTATGGCCCACAAAAATCTTGTGGGCCTTTACCTGGGCCGGCCCATTATGGCCCGCAAAATCTTGTGGGCCTTTACCTGGGCCAGCCCATTATGGTCCGCAAAATCTCGTGGGCCTTTAGCTGGGCTGGCCCATTATGGTCCGCAAAATCTTGTGGGCCTTTAGTTGGGCCGGCCCAGTTAAACTTTATGGGCCGGTCCACGTGTCAACATATCATAGGCGCATCTCGCCCATTGGATGAGTGACACCTGTGCCAACGCGGAGCTGACATGTGTTTCCTCCAGCCAATGATGATTTTACACGTGGAAAATCCCCATTTGTCTGGGCTATTAATGGGTTATCGGATCCAAAACCGGACCCGATAGCTTAACGGCGTTCTGTTACGGTGGATGCGACGTGTCTGTCACCCTTGACGAAAGCACTTTTGTGACGCGCGATTTATCGTCATGGAAGTGGACACTTCCATGATGATAATTTTGGTAATGTCATGGAACACTTCTACGACAGCACAGGTATGACTATCTTGATTCTGTCATAATATCATCATGGATGTACATGCATGACAAAAAACGTGACCTACTGTGACAAACACGTATCATCACGGAAGTGTATTTTTTTTGTAGTGGATCTTCATGCACATGAGTGTGATGCATATACTTACCTTGTGGTCTTGAGCTAGCTTGAAGAAGATGTACCTGGGTAAACAAGGTTAGATAACACAAGAACATCTAATAGACAGAGCAACAACTAAAGTGCACAAGAATACCACGACTGGGATGACATGTAGAGTGTGAGTACTAGGTACTCTATTTGGATATTGACATGTCCCCAAGAATAAAGATATGCAATGAATTCCAAAGATTTTCTTCCTTCAGATGTCTTTCTCCCCCTGAAAAGATTTTCTTCCCTTAGATGTCTTTCTCCCCCTGAATCTGACATGGGATAATGGGAGTAGATAGGGTAGCAGAAAATCAGAGCAAACAAGAAAATGACTAGAGCAAGATAAGGTCATAACATATACTATCATGTCTTTCCCTACTTGAAGACATGAGACAACTTTCCTCTTAAGAATAAGAGCTTCAAGAGAAGCTTTTATGTGCATTCTCTCTTATGTGATAAGCTTTGATGTGCTCTCTCTCTCTCTCCCCCTTTGACATCAATTTCCAAGAAGGGACTTCTGGAGCATGAGTCAAGTAGGTTTGGTCCCGGAGTCACATTTCAAAGCCACGAGTAGTATTGATGCTGGTAGAGGACAAGTTACAAAGAGTGGAGCTAGGATAAATATGCAGAATGCAAGTGACACAAATTTTTTCTCAGGACTGAAATCGGTAGCACCAAGTGGTTGCAATCGTTGGCACCGAGTTTATTTGGTTCAGCCGAAGTAGTCAATCTGATGAGACCGAGTTTAACCCAGAGAGTAACTTCTTGTCACCTCAGCTCACTAGGCAAATAAGATCTGACAAGGATATGCAAGGAAATAACTGAATGATTTGCAATGAATTGGATGCAGGGAAATGCAGAAAATAATAGAGTAAAGAAAAGAAGAGAAATCTAGATGAAGTTTTTTTTGAAAGGGGAACTAGCATGCATGAGACAAATGCAAGGGCACAAAGAAACAACAGATAACTTCATCTAGAATTGGTCGGCGACAAAGTCACCTATGTTAGAGTATATTGACTTAGGAGTCAAGTGAAGACACTTGATCATAGGTCATACTCATCGTTTAAGCTCAAAATGGGGTTCCCATTTTTCGTTTAAGCATTTTGATGTATTCTCATCTTGTTGAGTTGCTTTGACCCATGTCTTGGGGTTAAGCTTCTCTAAGATGGAATGACATACCTTGGGTGGTGGGGATGAACTTGGTCATGTAGTTGAACTTGTGTAGGGTTCTCAAGTTGATGTGGATCATCAAGAGTTGGGAGCACCACTTGTAGTTGAAGTTCATCTTCCTACATGGGTTAGTCTTGCAAGGAAGAGCACTTGTGTAACCAAAGTGACAATCATGAAATTTGATATAGGAATTTGTCAAAGGATATATATTGAATGGTTTCGTGCTTACTTTTCTTCATCCACCATTGTAGAGACTTAGAGATGTAGAGATTGCTTAAAATGTGATTGAGTTGCAATCTCATAGAATTGGGCTTATCCAAGTACCTACAAGGGTTAGATAGCATACAAGAGTACAAGAGTATCCAAGACATATGATCATCATCATAAGAGAATGGTCAATGATTAGTCATAGTAAGGCTCATGCCTTGAATGCATCCACATGGAGTTTCTACTCCAAATTTGAGGCATCAATGATGTTCAATTCTCCTCTCAACCTGCAAAACACTTTCTCATCAAGTGGTTTAGTGAACATATCCGCCAATTGCTTGTCAGTACGAACATGCTTAAGTTTGATATCTCCCTTAGCAACATGATCTCGAATGAAATGATGACGAGCTTCAATATGCTTAGTTTGAGAATGTTGCACATGATTATGAGAAATATTAATAGCACTCTCATTGTCGCAAAGCAATGGAACATGTTTCACATATACCCAATAAACTTTAAGAGTTTGGGTCATCCAAAGTAATTGAGGACAACTTGAACCAGCGGCAATGTATTCTGCTTCGGCGGTGAATAAGGATACTGAGTTTTGTTTCTTGGAGGACCAAGACACAAGAGATCTACCAAGAAATTGACAAGCACCGAAGTGGACTTTCTATCAACCTTGTCACCGACATAGTCCGAGTCGGAGTAGCCAACAAGATCAAAAGAAGACCTCTTAGGATACCAAATGCCAAAATTTGGTGTATGCATTAAGTATCTCACTATCCTTTTCACAGCCTTAAGATGACACTCTTTGGGGGCTGCTTGATATCGTGCACACATGCACACACTTAGCATAATATCGGGACGAGATGCACATAGGTATAACAATGAACCAATCATAGAGGGGTAAACCTTTTGGTCAACCGGTTCGCCATCCTTTGTCAAGTCAAGATGTCCACTAGTAGGCATGGGGGTATTCATACCTTTGCATTCTTGCATGTTGAACTTCTTGAATAAGTCCTTGGTATACTTTGTTTGAGAGATAAAGGTTCCCTCCTTAGTTTGCTTGATTTAAAAACCAAGAAAGAACTTGAGTTCACTCATCATAGACATCTCAAACTTCTCCGACATAAGCTTGCCAAACATCTCACTAAAATGAGGGTTAGTTGATCCAAATATGATATCATCAACATAAATTTGGCACACAAATAGTTCTCCATTATCCTTTTTGGTAAAGAGTGTAGAATCAATTTTACCAATTTCAAACCCTTTATCAAGAAGAAACTTAGTCAAGCATTTATACTAAGCTCTAGGAGCTTGCTTAAGACCATAAAGAGCTTTGTGAAGTTTGTAAACATGGTTGGGTTTCTTAGGATTAACAAAGTTGGGAGGTTGTTTAAGATAAACTTCCTCCTCAATTTCACCATTAACTTTTGATATCCATTTGATATAAGGTAATGTCATGGTGATTGGCATAGGCAAGTAAGATGCGAATGGACTCAAGTCTAGCAATGGGGGCATAAGTCTCACCATAGTCCATACCTTCGGCTTGAGTGTAGCCTTGAGCAACGAGACGAGCCTTGTTGCGTACAACTTGTCCATCTTCATCTTGCTTGTTTCGAAACACCTATTTTTGTTCCAATGACATTGTGCTTCTCATCGGGCTTCTCAACCAACGTCCATACTCGGTTCCCCTCAAACTTGTGTAGCTCTTCATGCATGGCATTTATCCAATTCAGATCTTCTAATGCTTCTTCAACCTTCATAGGTTCAATGCTAGAAATGAATGAGTAATGTTCACAAAAGTTAGCCAAACGAGTTTTAGAGCGAGTAATTCTCCCGGTTTGAATGTCATCAAAGATTTGTTTGACGGGATGATCTCTTGAGATTCTTGCTCGAACTCCTGAACGTGATAGACTTTGTTTGGGTCGAGGTGGAACATCCTCTTCATTGTCCTATTCTTCTTCTTGTCTTTCTTCGTTGTTGTTCGCGTGGTTGTTCTCCCATGGAGGTGGAGAAGGAGATTGTCGAGGTTCATCTTGTTGTACACCCTCGTTCTCATCGTCTTGACATGTCCCACTTGTGGATGCCTCCAAGTCAACTCATGGTTCACCTTGGCGTGAGGTTGAGGCTTCCACTTGGACATACGAGGTACTCTCCTTCACCTCTGTTGGGCGAAACTTGTCGATAGACAAGTCTTGGATTGCTTTCAAAGGATATTTGTCACCTACATCAATTGGCAATTGCTCTACTTGCAAGACGCTAGATTCATAAAACTTCACATCTATCGTCTCTTCAACCTTTCGGGTGAAATTGTTGTAGACACGGTAAGTGTGAGAGTTTGAGCCATAACCGAGTAGGAAACCTTCATGAGACTTAGGAGCAAATTTCGAATGACGATGCTTGTCAAGAATGTAAAACTTTGAGCCGAATACCCGAAAGTATCCAACTTGGGGTTTGTTACCGGTGAGGACCTCGTATGCCGTCCTGCCGAGTAGCTTGTCAAGATATAGATGATTCGTTGCATGCCAAGTTGTCTCAACCGCTTCTGCCCAAAAGTGTTTTGGCGTCTTGTATTCATCAAGCATCGTTCTCACCATTTCAATGAGCATTCGATTCTTCCTCTAAATAACTCCATTTTGTTGAGGTGTGTAGGTAGCCGAGAACTCATGTGAGATCCCTTCTTCGTCAAGAAAGGTGTCCACATTGGCGTTCTTAAACTCCGTTCTGTTGTCGCTGCGAACCTTCTTGATCTTCACTTCAAATTGGTTTTGGGCCTTCCTAGCGAAGTTTTGAAGAACTTTTGAACCTGCGATTTATCATCGAGAAAGAACACCCACGTAAATCTTGAAAAATCATCCATGATGACTAGTTCAAACGAGTTACCACCGAGGCTTTTGTAAGCATTGGGACCGAAAAGATCCATGTGAAGTAGCTCGAGCGGTCTCTTCGTGGTCATGATGTTCTTCACGGGGTGGCTTCCTCCAACCTGGTTTCCTGCTTGGCAAGCGCTGCAAAGCCTATCCATATCAAATATGACATCTTTAACACCAAGGATATGATCACCTTTAATAAGCTTGTCAAGGTTTTGCATGCCCACATGACCTAACCGTCTATGCCACAACCAGCCTTTGGAAGATTTAGCAATTAAGCAAGTTCTAGGTTGAGCCTTTTTAGTGAAATCAACAATGTATAGATCACCTCTACGTATGTCGGTAAAGATCATTTTATGATTATCTCTTCGAAACACTTGGTAATCTACTTTAGTAAATAGGACATTGAAACCAAAGTCAGCTAGTCTAGATACTGAAAGTAGATTGTAGCCAAGAGATTCAACGAGCATAACATTTTGTATGGAGCTGTCATGTGAGATGGCCACCTTACCGAGGCCAACCACCTTACCCTTTGAGTTATCACCGAAAGTGACATACTTTCGAGGGTCGTCGTTTTCAGAAAGCTCACGAAACATATCTTTATCTCCGGTCATGTGATCGGTACATCCACTATCAAGGACCCATTTCTTTCCTCCAGCCATGTAGCCGCGATGGTTAGCCATAAGACCAAAGTGTCGGATAGATTCTTCAAGATCAAAGTCATTATCATCATCTTCATCATAGTATCCATGTTCAACATCATCTTGCAAATGATCATTTCCTAGAGAGGGTGATTCATTAGATATATGATTTTTACAATGTTCATCTCTATGAATTCTAATAGCTTCGGAAATAATATTGCTAATGATTCCAACATCGCCTTTGGCACGCATAAGATTGGTAACCTCAAATAAACAATCTCCAAACTTAGGATCATTGGGATTCATCTTATTCAAAGCAATAGACTTGTGAAGAATCTCATCTAAGTTTTTCAAGGAATAGTCAGGAAATCATTCCTCAAGAAATCTCCATATAGTATAAGCACAATCAAGAGTTGGCAAGTGACCAATCAAATTTCTAGGCAAGCCTCTAGTGATAAGATCGATAGTTCTAAGATTGTGAATCATGTCAAGAGACTCATCATGGGTAGGATGAAAGGGATCAACAAGGGGTTCACAAGGAGTAGTAATGTACTTGTTCAAGTGATATTCATGAACAATTCTAAGCATCTCATTTTTCTACTTACTAAAGAACTCTCCATCAAGCATAGGCACTCTACGTCTAAGACTCCCCAACGTAGACTCATCCATCTTCCTCCAATGGTGATTAAACCAAAGCAATGGAGACCAAAGCTCCGATACCAATTGAAAGGATCGAGAAGAGGTGTCTAGAGGGGGGTGATTAGACCCTCAACAAACAAAGTTGGCAGTTTTTAAATTTTCAAGTTGAGGTGGTAGATTGACACAATTTCAAGCAAGCATGCAAAGAGTATATGAGCAGCGGAAAGTAAAGCATGCAACTTGCAAGAAAGTAAAGGGATGGGATTGGAGTGTGCAAATGCAATTGGAGACACGGAGATTTTTTGGCGTGGTTCCAATAGGTGGTGCTATCGTACAAAATCTAGCCGTTACACACAGATTCCCAAACTCGGTGGGACCAAATCAGCAAACTCGGTAAGACTGATTCAGGTAAAAATATGAACGTTAGAGTTTTCGGTGGGACCGATATAGTCATCTCGGTGGGACCGATGTGCAGGGGTTAGGGTAAAACCTCAGCTCAGTTTGACCGATTACTCAAACTCGGTGAGACCGATTTTGGTAATAGGTAAACAGAGGATTGGTCAAGCAAACTCGGTGGGACCGACTGAACAAACTCGGTTAGACCGAAAATGTTGCAATAGATCATACAGAGTTTGCACGCCCATCTCGGTGAGACTGAGATCCCATCGGTGAGACCGAAGTGACTAGGGTTTGGCAGTGGCTGAATAAGATGAAACTCGGTGGCGCCGGATAGATCAAATCGGTGGAGCCGAGTTTGACATTTAGGTTTAGGACATATGTGGATGTGAGAAAGTGGCTGAGGGTTTTGGACCATATCACTAAGAACTTTGAGCAAGCAAGCCATTAAGCAACACCTCATCCCTTTTAATAGTATTGGCTTTCCTATGGACTCAATGTGATCTTGGATCACTAAAATAGAAAATGTAGAGTCTTGAGCTTTTGCCAATATTTGTCCTTAGCATCTTGAAGGGGTTCCACATCCTCTTGTCCATGTCCATGCCACTCCACTGTTGAACTTATCTGAAATGCACTAGGTAGAAGTATTAGTCCAATAAGAGATATGTTGTCATGAATTACCAAAATCACCCAGGGAGCACTTGTGCTTTCATCATCGTGTTGAACGTGTGCAGAACTCGTAGGTGTCGTACGTTCGGTACTTGATCGGTCGGAGCGAGAAGAAGTTCGACTACATCAACCCCATTGGCTAACGCTTCCGCTTTCGGTCTATGAGGGTACATGGACACACTCTCCCCCTTTCGTTGCTATGCATCTCCTAGATAGATCTTGTGTGAGCGTAGGAAATTTTTGAAATTGCATGCTATGTTCCCCAACATATTTCCTTCAGCCTCCCACTTGCACTAGAGTCAATAATCTAGTTCACATCACCATGTGATTTAACAGCCATAGTTCACATCGTCATGTGACCAACACCCAAAGAGTTTACTAGAGTCAATAATCTAGTTCACATCACCATGTGATTAACACCCAATGAGTACTAAGGTGTGATCATGTTTTGCTTGTGAGAGAAGTTTTAGTCAACGGGTCTATCACATTCAGATCCGTGTGTATTTTGCAAATTTCTATGTCTACAAAAGCTCTCTATGGATCTACTCTAGCTAATTGCTACCACTTTAAATATATATCCAGATTGAGACTCAGGGTCATCCGAATTGGCGTCAAAGCTTGCATTGACGTAACTCTTTACGACAAACTCTTTATCACCTCTATAATGACAAATATCTCCTTAGTCCTCTAAGGATAATTTTGACCGTTGTCCATTGATCTACTCCCGGATCACTATTGTACCCCTTTGCCAAACTCAGGGAAAGGTACACAACAGGTTTGGTACATAGCATGGCATACTTTATAGAACCTATGCCTGAGGCATAGGCAATGACTTTCATTCTCTCTCTCTATCTTCTGCCGTGGTCGGCTTTTGAGTCTTACTCAACTTCACACCTTACAATATAGACAAGAACTCCTTCTTTGACTGATCCATCTTGAACTCCTTCAAAATCTTGTTAAGGTATGTATTTTGTTGAAAGTCTTATCAAGTGTCTTGATTTATATCTATAGATCTTGATGCCCAATATGTAAGCAGCTTCATCGAGGTCTTTTATTGAAAAATTCTTATTCAAGTATCCTTCTATGCTATCTAGAAATTCTATATCAATTCCAATCAACAATATGTCACCACATATAATACCAGAAATGTTACAGAGCTCCCACTCACATTCTTGTAAATACAGGCTTCACCATAAGTCTGTATAAAACCATATGCTTTGATCACCTCATCAAAGCGTATATTCCAGCTCTGAGATGCTTGCACTAGTCCATAGATGGATCGCTGGAGCTTGCACATTTTGTTAGCACCTTTAGGATTGACAAAACCATCTGGTTGCATGATATACAACTCTTCTTTAAGTTATCCATTAAGGAATGCAGTTCTGACATCCATTTGCCAGATTTCATAATCATATCATGCGGCAATTGCTAACATGATTCAGACTGACTTAAGCATCGCTACGGGTGAGAAAGTCATATCGTAGTCAACTCCTTGAACTTGTCAAAAACCTTTTGCAACAAGTCGAGTTTTGTAGAAAGTAACATTACCATCAGTGTCAGTCTTCTTCTTCAAGATACATTTATTCTTATGGCTTGTCGATCATCGTGCAAGTCCACCAAAGTTCACACTTTTTTCTCACACATGGATCCCATCTCATATTTCATGGCCTCAAGCCATCTGTCGGAATCTGGGCTCATCATAGCTTCTTCATAGTTTGTAGGTTCTCCTTGGTCTAGTACCATGACTTCCAGGACAGAATTACCGTACCACTCTGGTGCGGATCGTGCTCTGGTCGACCTACAAAGTTCAGTAGTAACTTGATCTGAAGTTTTATGATCATCATCATTAGCTTCCTCTCTAGTTGGTGTAGGCATCACGGGAACAATTTTCTCTGATGTACTACTTTCCAATTCGGGAGAAGGTACAATCACCTCATCAAGTTCTACCTTCCTCCCACGCACTTCTTTCAACAGAAACTCCTTCTCTAAAAAGGATCCATTCTTAGCAACAAAGATCTTGCCTTTGGATCTGTGATAGAAGGTGTACCCAATTGTTTCCTTAGGGTATCCTATGAAGACGCACTTCTCCAAGTTGGGTTCGATCTTATCAGGCTGAAGCCTTTTGACATAAGTTTCGCAACCCCAAACTTTAAGAAATGACAGCTTAGGTTTCTTGTCAAACCATAGTTTCACACGGTGTCGTCTCAGTGGATTTAGATTGTGCCCTATTTAACGTGAATGCACTTGTCTCTAATGCATAACCCCAAAACGATAGTGGTAAATTGGCAAGAGACATCATAGAACACACCATATCTAATAAAGTACAGTTTTGACGTTCGGACACACCATTACGCTGTGGTGTTCCAGGTGGCGTGAGTTGTGAAACAATTCCACATTTTTTTAAATGAAGGCCAAACTCATAACTCAAATATTCGCCTCCGCAATCATATCGTAGAAACTTTATTTTCCTGTTACGATGATTCTCCACTTCACTCTGAAATTCTTTGAACTTTTCAAATGTTTTAGACTTGTGTTTCATCAAGTAGATATACCCATACTTACTTAAATCATCTGTGAAGGTCAGAAAATAATGATATTCGCCGCGTGCTTCAATACTCATTGTACCACATACATCGATATGTATTATTTCTAATAAGTTATTAGGTCGCTCCATTATTCCGGACATGGAGTTTTAGTCATCTTGCCCATGAGGCAGGGTTCACAAGTATCAAATGATTCATAACCAAGTGATTCCAAAAGTCCATCCGCATGGAGTTTCTTCATGCGCTTTATACCAATATGACCCAAACGGCAGTGCCACAAGTAAGTTGCACTTATCATTATCAACTTTGCATCTTTTGGCATCAATATTACGAATATGTGTATCACTATGATCGAGATTCAATAAGCCATTCACATTGGGTGTATGACCATAGAAGGTTTTATTCATGTAAAGAGAACAACAATTATTCTCTGACTTAAATGAATAAATGTATCGCAATGAACATGATCTAATCATATTCATGTGCAACAGAAACGCCAAATAATATTTATTTAGGTTCAACACTAATCCCGAAGGTAGAGTGAGTGTGCGATGGTGATATCAACTTTGGAACCATTTCCAACACACATCGTCACCTCACCCTTAATTAGTCTCTATTATTCTGTAACTCTTGTTTCGAGTTACTAATTTTAGTAACTGAACAAGTATCAAATACCTAGGGGCTACTACGAATACTACCAAGTTACACATCAATAACATGTATATCAAATATAACTTTGTTCACTTTGCCATCCTTCTTATTCGAAAAGTATTTGGGGCAAGGCTTCTAGTGACCATTCCCTTTGCAGTAGAAGCACTCAGTTTCAGGCTTAGGTCCAGTTTTGGGCTTCTTCACGGGAGTGGCAACTTGCTTGCCATTCTTCTTAAAGTTCCCTTTCTTTAGCTAGCCCTTTTTCTTGAAACTAGTGGTCTTGTTAACCATTAACACTTGATGCTCTTTCTTGATTTCTACCTTTGCTAATTACAACATCACAAAGAGCTCGGGAATCATTTTTGTCATCCCTTGCATATTATAATTCACCACGAAGTTCTAGTAGCTTGGTGATAGTGACTAGAGAACTCTGTCAATCACTATCTTATCTGGAAGATTAACTCCAACTTGATTCAAGCAATTGTAATACCCAGTGATGTCTACTATGCAACTTTATTCTTGTAGACACGTGTTGGGCCTCCAAGCGCAGACTTCTGTAGGACAGTAGCAATTTTCCCTCAAGTGGATGACCTAAGGTTTATCAGTCTGTGAGAGGTGTAGGATGAAGATGGTCTCTCTCAAATGACCCTGCAAGCAAATACAAGAAATCTCTTGTGTCCCCAACACACCCAATACAATGGCAAATTGTATAGGTGCACTAGTTCGGCGAAGAGATGGTGATAAAAGTGTAATCTGGGTGGTAGAAATATATTTTTATAATCTGAATAAATAAAAACAGCAAGGTAGAAAATAGTAAACGGGCACAAAAACGGTATTGCAATGCTTGAAAATGAGGCCTAGGGTTCGTACTTTCGCTAGTGCAATCTCTCAACAATGCTAACATAGTTGGATCATATAACCATCCCTCAAAGTGCGATGAAGAATCACTCCGAAGTTCCTATCTAGCGGAGAACATAAGACGGAATTGTTTATATTGTACGAAACCACCTCAAAGCTATTCTTTCCATTCGATCTATTCAAGAGTTCGTACTAAAATAACACAAACCTATTCTTTCCGTTCGATCTATCCTAGAGTTTGTACTAAAATAACACCAAAGAAAATTCAGATTTATAATATTCAATCCAACACAAAGAACTTCAAAGAGTGCCCCAAGATTTCTATCGGAAAAACAAAAGACGAGAATGTGCATCAACCCCTATGAAAAGATTACCCCAATGTCATCGCGGGAATCCTTGAGTTGAGTGCCAAAACATATATCAAGTGAGTCAATATGATACCCCATTGTCACCATGAGTATTCAATTGCAAGACATATATCAAGTGTTCTCAAATCCATAAAAGTATTCAATCCGATAACAATGAAATCTCAAAGGTAAAACCTCAATTCATCACAACAAGATAGAGAGGGGAAAACACCATATGATCCGACTATATTAACAAAGCCCGCGATACATCAAGATCGTGACATCTCAAGAACACGAGAGAGAGAGAGAGAGAGAGAGAGAGAGATTAAACACATACCTACTGGTACAAACCCTCAGCCCCGAGGGTGGACTAATCCCTCCTCATCGTGGTGGCCGCCGGGATGATGAAGATGGCCACCGGTGATGATTCCCCCCTCCAGCAGGGTGCCGGAACGGGGTATAGATTGGATCTCGTGGATATAGAGGCCTTGCGACGGCGGAACTTCTGATCTAGGGCTACCCTGAAGGGTTTTGGAATATTTGGGATTTTATATGGCGAAGAAGGGATGCGGGAGGCCACTGAGGTGGGCACAACCCACCTGGGCGCGCCTGGGGCCCCAGGTGCGCCCTAGTGGGTTGTGCCCCACTCGAGGCACCCCCCCAGGTGCTGCTCTAGCCCATCCTGGGTGTTCTGGTCCATCAAAATTCTCCAAGGAGTTTTGTGGTGTTTGGACTCCGTTTGATATTGATTTCATGCGATGTAAAAAACAAGCAAAAAACAGCAAGTGGAACTGGGCACTGGGTCAATAGGTTACTCCCAAAAAATGATATAAAGTTGCTATAAAATGATTGTAAAACATCCAATAATGATAATATAATGGCATGAATACTTCATAAATTATAGATACTTTGGAGACGTATCAACATCCTGAAGCTTACTTCCTACTCGTCCTCAAGTAGGTAAATGATAAAATAAATAATTTATGAAGTGTGAATGCCAGCAAAGTGCACAAGTTTGATCAATGACAATTTCAATCACTTTTCCTAGCATCATAACAGCAATTCTTTCTTATAAAACTTCTCATGTTATAGTAGCAACCAATTCACATGTTACGGTTCAAACAATGAATTCTCTTGAAACTCAACAACCTATGTTCTCAGTCACCAAGCAATTGCAATTCAACTTGTTCAACAGAGTGTAAGTAAGAGATCCACATACTCAACCATCATATAGTATTCTATGATTGCTAACACTCACCGCATACACATGAGCAAAATGTTTCAACCGGACACATTGAAAGATAGGGGCTTATAATTTCGCCTCCCAACGTATTCCACTTTGGGTGATGTCCACAATAATAACTCATGCTACCCATATTCAACTGGATATATGTGCCTAGATCTTTCCTCGCCACATGATGCTTGCCAAAGGAGAAAAATAAAAAGGAATAGAGAGAAAAACTTTGACTCTTGCATGAAAGTAAATACATAAAAGTAAAAGATAGGCCCTCCGCAGAGGGAAGCAGAGGTTGCCATGCGCTTATTTGTTTGTATGCTCAACCCCTTAGTGCAAAAGAACGTCATGTTTTATTGCCCCTTATGATAGAAACCTTTATTATGCAGTTTGTCGCTTTTATTCTTTGCCATCACAAGTTCATACAACGCTCAATTTTCTCTTACACTAAATGATATAACACTTTTTAGAAGCAATTTTTATTGCCTTATTGCACCGATGACAACTTACTTGAAGGATCTAGCTCAATCCATAGGTAGGTATGGAGGACTCTCAAAACAAGATTTGGGTTTAAGGGTTTTTGGATGCACAAGTAGTATCTCTACTTGGTGCTGAATTTTTGGTTAGCAAAGATAGGGGCAAGCACCACATGTTGAAGGATCTATGACAATATAACTTCTATGTAAATATGAAAAAACATAAATCATTATGTTGTCTTCCTTGTCCAACGTCAACAATTTTGACATATAATATTTTTATGGGGGCTCACAATCACAAAAGATTTCCAAGATAGTGTATTTGCATGTGAAAGTTCTCTTCCTTATACTAATTATTCGTGAATTGCTTGTATGACCAATATTATGATTGCCAAGCTCCAAAATCTTTCACTTTCTAAACCCAATGTGAAGCCACTACTAGGCATGATATCAACATGTAATTTCAACTTCATTATATTCAATTCATTCAACAATTTACTCATAGAATATAAGTGAAGCACAAGAGTAAATGACAAGCTACTCCAAAAAGATATAAGTGAAGATCATGAGCATAATATTTCTTTCTCTCAAATTAATTTAAGTGAAGCAAGAGAGAATTTCTTCAAAAATACTAAAGCACACCATGCTCAAAAAGACATAAGTGAAGCACTAGAGCAATTCCATAGAAAAGATCTTCGTTGACGGGATGTGAATGCCGCTTACCTATCCACCTATTTGCGGACTATATTTTATTTAAAAACTTTTAGGTCTAATATTTTATTAAAACAGCAAGAAAAATGAAAATAAAATTACATTCTATGAATAGCACAACTCATGTGAAGAAGCAAAACTTAGGCTCAACCGATACTAACCGATAATTGTTGAAGAAGAAAGGTGGGATGCCTACCGGGGCATCCCCAAGCTTAGATGCCTGAGACTTCTTGGAATATTAGCTTGGTATTCCTTGAGCATCCCCAAGCTTGAGCTTTTTTTTCTCCTTAATTCCTCTCATATCACGGTTTCCCTAAATCTCAAAAGCTTCATCCACACAAAACTCAACAAGAACTCGTGAGATAAGTTAGTATAAACCAATGCAATAACCTTATAATTATCTACTGTAGTAAATCACTAAAATTATTATTCAATATTGCATACTAAATGCCTCTGCATATTTAATAGTCCTATCCTCAAATAGAATCATTAAACAAGCAAACATATGCAAACAATGCAAACATAACAGCAATCTGCCAAAACAGTACAGTCTGTAAAGAATGCAATATTCGTCATACTTCCCTAACCCCAAAAATTCTGAAACAATTACCACACTTTGTAAATTTATCAGATATTATTTTTCAAAAAGTTTCAGCACTTTATCGCATTATGAATTTTCTAGGGAATTTTTGCAAGAGCAAAAAACTTTCTGTTTTAAACAGCAACATGTAGACTTGTAAAATAAGCATGGCAAAGGCTATCATTGCCACTTTTATTGAAATAAAAGATGAAAAACATTATTATAAATAACAGAAATCAAATCCAAACAAAATAAATTGATGCTCCAAGCAAAACTCATATCATGTGACGAATGAAAACAAAGCTCCAAGTGGGGTTACCGATAATGTTGGAGACAAAAGAGGGGATGCCTTCCGGGGCATCCCCAAGCTTAGTTGCTTGGATATTAATTGAATATTACCTTGGGGATGGCTTGGGAATCCCCAATATTAGGTTATTGTCACTGCTTATTCTCCTCATATCGACATCTCACCCAAAACTTGAAAACTTCAATCACATAAAACTTATCGGAACCTTGTGAGATAGGTTAGTATGATAAAGAGCAAACCATTTCACTTTTGGTACTGTCAAAGACAAGATTCATAATTGTTTCCACACAATACCTACTTTAGCGTATCATTTCAACAATTTATATTGAGCAATATAAGCCATAGAAACAAGGGAACAAGCAAACTATGCATTGAAAACAGAATCTGTCAAAAACAGAATAGTCTGTAGTAATCTGTATTCAAACCATACTTATGCTACTCGAAAAATTATGAAAAACATATTACCACGTGGAAACTTTTTATTTTAATCTTCTGCAAAAAGAATCAACTCAAAATCACTCTTACGTTAAAAATGAGAGCTATTTTCGTGAGCGCAAGAGTTTCTGTTTTTCAGCAAGATCAAATCAACTATCACCCAACATGATCCCAAAGGCTTTACTTGGCACTTTATTGAAACAAAGACAATAAAAAATTATTAATACAGTAGCATAATCATGTGAACACACAAAAACAGTAGATAAAAGTGTAGGTTTGTCTCCCAACAAGCGCTTTTCTTTAATGCCTTTTTAGCTAGGTATGCTGAGTTCAATGATGCTCACATAAAAGATAAGAATTGAAATATAACAAGAACATCATGAATCACATGGCAAGCAAATTTAAGTCTAACCCACTTCCTATGCATAGGGATTTTTTGAGCAAACAACTTATGAGAACAAGAATCAACTAGCATAGGAAAGTAAAACAAGTGCATCTTAAAAACTTTCAACATAAAGAGAGGAAACTTGATATTATTGAGATATGTAGAAGCATATGTTCCTCTCTCATAATAATTTTCAATAGCATCATGAATGAATTCAACAATATAGCTATCACATAAAGCATTCTTTTGACGATAAAAAAGCATATAGACCTTTTATTACTCTCAACATAAGCAAATTCATTCTCATGAATAGTTGTGGGAGCAAACTCAACAAAATAACTATCATGGGATTGAAAATTAAAATCATGATGACAAGTTTCATGGTTATCATTACTCTTTATAGCATACATGTCATCACCTTAATCATCATAGATAGAAACTTGTTCTAATCATAATCAATTGAAACCTCTTCCTAAATAGTGGATTCAACATTAAATAAAGTCATGACCTCTCCAAATCCACTTTTATCAATATAATCATCATAAATAGGAGGCATTCTATTATCATAATAAATTTTCTCATCAAAACTTGGGGGACTAAAATGTCATCTTCATCAAACATAGCATCCCTAAGCTTATGGCTTTGCATATCACTAGCATCATGGATATTCAAAGAATTCATACTAGCAACATTGCAATCATGCTCATCATTCATGGATTCTATGCCAAACATTTTATAGCATTCTTCTTCTAACAATTGAGCACAATTTTTCTTTCCCTCATTTTCACAAAAGACATTATAAAGATGAATAATATGATGCAACCTCAATTCCATTTTTCTGTAGTTTTCTTTTTATACACATAACTAGTGATAAAACAAGAAACTAAAAGATTCAATTGCAAGATCTAAAGATGTACCTTCAAGAACTCACCTTCCCGGCAACGGCGCCAGAAAAGACATTGATGTCTACTATGCAACTTTATTTTTGTAGACACGTGTTGGGCCTCCAAGCATAGAATTTTGTAGGACAGTAGCAATTTTCTCTCAGGTGGATGACCTAAGGTTTATCAATCCGTGAGAGGTGTAGGATGAAGATGGTCTCTCTCAAATGACCCTGCAAGCAAATACAAGAAATCTCTTGTGTCCCCAACACACCCAATACAATGGCAAATTGTATAGGTGCACTAGTTCGGCAAAGAGATGGTGATAAAAGTGTAATATGGATGGTAGAAATATATTTTTATAATCTGAATAAATTAAACCAGCAAGGTAGAAAATAGTAAACGACCACAAAAACGGTATTGCAATGCTTGAAAATGAGGCCTAGGGTCCATACTTTCGCTAGTGCAATCTCTCAACAATGCTAACATAGTTGGATCATATAACCATCCCTCAAAGTGCGATGAAGAATCACTCCAAAGTTCCTATCTAGCGGAGAACATAAGACGGAATTGTTTGTAGGGTACGAAACCACCTCAAAGCTATTCTTTCAGGTCGATCTATTCAAGAGTTCGTACTAAAATAACACAAACCTATTCTTTCCGTTTGATCTATCCTAGAGTTCATACTAAACTAACACCAAAGCAAATTCAGATTTATAATATTCAATCCAACACAAAGAACTTCAAAGAGTGCCCCAAGATTTCTACCGAAGAAACAAAAGATGAGAACATGCACCAACCCCTATGCAAAGATTACCCCAATGTCACCGCGGGAATCCGCGAGTTGAGTGCCAAAACATATATCAAGCGAGTCAATATGATACCCCATTGTCACCACGAGTATTCAATTGCAAGACATATATCAAGTGTTCTCAAATCCAAAAAAGTATTCAATCCAATAAAAACAAAATCTCAAAGGGAAAAACTCAATTCATCACAACAAGATAGAGAGGGGAAAACACCATATGATCCGACTATATTAACAAAGCCCACGATACATCAAGATCGTGACATCTCAAGAACACGAGAGAGAGAGATTAAACACATAGCTACTAGTACAAACCCTCAGCCCCGAGGGTGGAGTACTCCCTCCTCATCGTGGTGGCCGCCGGGATGATGAAGATGGCCACCGGTGATGATTCCCCCCTCCTACAGGGTGCCGGAACGGGGTCTAGATTGGATCTCATGGATACAGAGGCCTTGCGGCGGCGGAACTTCCTATCTAGGGCTACCCCAAAGGATTTTGGAATATTTGAGATTTTATAGGGCGAAGAAGGATGCGGGAGGCCACCGAGGTGGGCACAACCCACCTGGGCGCGCCTGGGGTCCCAGGCGCGCCCTGGTGGGTTGTGCCCCCTCGGGGCACCCCGTAGGTGCTGCTCTGGCCCATCCTGGGTGTTCTGGTCCATAAAAATTCTCCATGGAGTTTCGTGGTGTTTGGACTCCGTTTGATATTGATTTCATGCGATGTAAAAAGAAGCAAAAAACAGCAACTAGCACTGGGCACTAGGTCAATAGGTTAGTCCCAAAAAATGATATAAAGTTGCTATAAAATGATTGTAAAACATCCAAGAATGATAATATAATGGCATGAATACTTCATAAGTTATAGATACGTTGGAGACGTATCACCTAGACAGTCTGAGCATATGCTCACTGGCTGAGCTATTCTCCTCCATCTTGTAGGCAAAGTACTTGTCAGAGGTCTCATACCTCTCGACACGGGCATGAGTCTGAAATACCAATTTTAGCTCTTCAAACATCTTATATGCTCTATGGCATTCGAAACCTTTTTGAAGTCCCGGGTCTAAGCCATAAATCATGGCGCACTAAACTACTAAATAGTCATCATCTCGAGCTTGCCAAACATTCATAACGTATGCATCTGCTCTTGCAATAGGTCTGTCACCTAGTGGTGCATCAAGGACATAATTCTTTTGTGCAGCAATGAGGATAATCCTCAGATCACGGACCCAGTCCGCATCATTGCTACTATCATCTTTCAACTTATTTTTCTTTATGAACATATCAAACATAGGGAAGCTATATCGTGAGCATTGATCTACAACATTGATATGCAAAAACTATTAAGACTAAGTTCATGATAAATTAAGTTCAACTAATCAAATTACTAATGAACTCCCACTTAAATAAACATCCCTCAAGTTATCTAAGTGATATGTGATCCAAATCAACTAACCCATGTCTGATCATCACGTGAGATGGGGTAGTCTTCAATGGTGAACATCTCTATGTTGACCATATCTACTATATGACTCACGTTCGACCTCTCGGTCTCTAGTGTTTTGAGACGATGTTTGTGCATGCTAGGCTCGTCAAGTTTAACCCAAGTATTTTGCATGTGCAAAACTGTCTTACACCCGTTGTATGTGAACTAGAGTCTATCACACCTGATCACCATGAGGTTCTTTGAAACAATGAAATTTGGCAATGGTGCATACTCGGGGAGAACACTTTTATCTTGAAATTTAGTGAAGGGATCATCTTATAATGCTACCGTCGTTCTAAGCAAAATAAGATGCATAAAGGATAAACATCACATGCAATCAAAATATGTAACATGATATGGCCATCACCATCTTGTGCTTTTGATCTCCATCTCCAAAGCATCGTCATGATCTCCATCGTCACTGGCTCGACACCTTGATCTCCATCGTTGCATCGTGGTCGTCTCGCCAACTATTTCTTCTACAACTATTGCTAACGCATAGCGATAAAGTAAAGCAGTTACATGGCGATTACATTTCATACAATAAAGAGACAACCATAAGGCTCCTACCGGTTGCCGATAAATTACAAAACATGATCATATAATAGAATAACGTATATAACATCATGTCTTGACCATATCACATCACAACATGCCCTGCAAAAACAAGTTAGACGTCCTCTACTTTTTTTGTTGCAAGTTTTACGTGACTGCTACAGGCTTCTAGTAAGAGCCATTCTTACCTACACAAAAACCACAACGGTGATTCAAGTTTGCTGTTTTAACCTCCTTCAAGGACCGACCACAGTCAAATTTGATTCAACTAAAGTAATAGAAACAAACACCCGCCAGCCACCTTTATGCAAAAGTAGTTGCATGTCTGTTGGTGGAACCGATCTCATGTACGTGGACGGAAATTGGAACACATTGATTCCGCTCGTTCCTGTCCTTCGCTTCATGGCCTGCAAGGTTGGTCCGGGCCGCTTCATCTTACAATACCGCCAAATCAAAATAAGTCGTTGGTGGTAACCACTATGACTATCACCGCCCACAACTCTTTGTGTTCTACTCGTGCATATCATCTACACATAGACCTGGCTCGGATGCCACTGTTGGGAAACGTTGCATGGAAAACAATATATTTTTCTATGCACATGCAAGATCTATCCATGAGATGCATAACAATGAGAGGGGAGAGTGTGTCTACGTACCCTCGTAGACCATAAGCGAAAGCGCTTAGTAACGCAGTTGATGTAGTCGAACTTCTTCGCACTCAAACCGATCAAGTACCGAACGTACGACACCTCCACGTTCAGCACATGTTCAGCTTGGTGACGTCGTCCGCCTTATTGATCTAGCAAGACGGTGAGGTAGTGGATGAGTTCTGGTAGAATGACGGCATCGTGATGGTGATGGTGAAGCTATCTCCACAGGGCTTCGCCTAAGCACTACGAAAATATGACCGAGGGTGTAAACGGTGGAGGGGGGCGCCGCACACGACTAAGAAATTATTGTGGTTGTGCTAGGCGCCCCTCCCACATATATATAGGTGGGGGAGGGAGGAGCAGCCAAGGGGGAGCCCCAAGTAGGCCGAATCCTACTCGGGGCCTCTCCCAAGCCGCGCCCGCTTTCCTTTTTATGTGAGCGGGGAAAGGCAGGGGAGGGAGGCGCCCCCCATTTTCTTTTCTCACATTAGAAGGGGAAGGAAGGAGGGGCTAGACCTCCCCCCTTTCCTTACCTAGGGCCAGACGGCTAGGGAGAGGGGTGCACCAGCCCCTTGTGGGCTGGTGTGTCCCCCCTTGGCCCATTAAGCCCATACACCTACCAGGGGTGTCCGGAACCCCTTCCGGTGACCCGGTGCATCCCGAAACTCTTCCGGTGTCCGAATACCGTCATCCTATATATCAATCTTTGCCTCTCGACCATTTTGGGACTCCTTGTCATGTCCATAATCGCATTCAGGACTCCGAACAACATTCAGTCACCAAATCATATAACTCATATAACACTATATCATCAACAAACGTTAAGCGTGGGACCCTACGGGTTCGAGAAATATTAGACATGACTGAGACACCTCTCTGGTCAATAATCAATAGCAGAACCTGGATGCCCATATTGGTTCCTACATATTCTACGAAGATCTTTCTCGGTCGAACCGTTATGATAACATACGTAATTCCCTTTGTCCATTGATATGTCCATTTTGCATCATGTTTTCCTACTGTTATTTATGTTGTTTTATTGTATAATAATGCTTTTTGGAGTAATTCTAATGCCTTTTCTCTCATAATATGCAAGGTATGCACCAAGGGGAGAATTCTGGCAGCTGGAAATCTGGACCTGAAAAAGCTACGTCAAGCTACCTATTCTGCACAACTCCAAATGAGCTGAAACTCCCCGAGGAATTTTTAAGGAATATTTAATGAATATTGGAGCAAATAAGTACCATAGGAGGGCCACCAGGTGGGCACAACACACCTGGGCACGCCAGTAGGCCCAGGCACGCCCTGGTGGGTGCTGCCCTCCTCGGCCCACCTCTGGTGCCCATCTTATGGTATATAAGTCAATTTTGACCTAGAAAAATAAGGGGAGGACATTCGGGAAGAAGCGCCACCGCCTCGAGGCGGAACTTGGGCAGTAGTACTTTTGCCCTCCGGCGGAGCAATTCCGTCAGGGGAACTTCCCTCCCGGAGGGGGAAATCATCGTCATCATCATCACCAACAACTCTCCCATCTTGGGGAGGGCTATCTTCATCGACATCTTCATAGTACCAACTCACCCTAGTTCATCTCTTGTGTTCAATCTTTGTATCCAAACTATAGATTGGTGCTTGCGGGTGACTAGTAGTGTTGATTACATCTTGTAGTTGATTACTATATGGTTTATTTGGTGGAAGATTATATGTTCAGATCCATTATGCTATTTAATACCCCTACGATCTTGAGCATGTTTATCAATTGTGAGTAGTTACTTTCGTTCCTGAGGTCACGAGAGAAATCATGTTGCAAGTAATCATGTGAACTTGATATGTGTTCGATATTTTGATGATATGTATGTTGTCATTCTCTCAGTGGTTTCATGTGAATGTCGACTACATGACACTTCACCATATTTGGGACTAAGGGAATGCATTGTGGAGTAGTTATTAGATGGTGGATTGCGAGAGTGACAGAAGCTTAAACCCCACTTTATGCGCTATTCCGTAAGGGACCGATTGGATCCAAAAGTTTAATGCTATGGTTAGAATTTATTCTTAATACTTTTATCGTAGTTGCGGATGCTTGCGAGAGGATTAATTATAAGTGGGAGGTTTGTTCAAGTAAGAACAACACCTAAGCACCGGTCCACCCACATATCAAATTATCAAAGTACCGAACACGAATTAAGCCAACATGATGAAAATGACTAGACGAAATTCCCGTGTACCCTCAAGAACACTTTGCTTATCATAAGAAACCGTTTTGGCCTGTCCTTTGCCTCAAAAGGATTGGTCTACCTTGCTGCACTTTTGTTACTACTATTGTTACTTGCTCGTTACAAATTATCCTGCTATCAAACTACTCCGCTACTCACAATTTTAGCACTTGCAGACATTACCTTGTTGAAAACCACTTGTCATTTCCTTCTGCTCCTCGTTGGGTTCGAAACTCTTATCAAAAAGGGCTACAATTGACCCCATATACTTGTGGGTCATCAAGGAAATTTTCTGGCGCCGTTCCCGGGGAGTGAAGCGCTCTGGGTAAGTGGAAATTGGTAAGTAAATATTATTACTACGTGCTGAAATTTATTGTCACTTGCTACTATGGAAAACAATACTTTGAGGGGTTTGTTCGGGGTATCTTCTCCTCGACCAGAACCACAATTAGTTACCCCTTAACCTATGGCACCTACTGAGAATATTGAATATGAAATTCCTTCGGGTATGTTAGAACAACTGCTAGCTAATCCTTATGCAGGAGATGGAACCGAACATCCTGATATGCACTTGATATATGTGGGTGAAATTTATGGATTGTTTAAGCTTGCAGGTTTGCCCGGAGATGAAGCTAAGAAGAAGGTTTTACCTTTATCTTTGAAGGGAAAAACATTGACATGGTATAGGCTATGCGATGATATTGGATCTTGGAATTGGATCCGTTTGAAATTGGAATTTCATCAAAAAAATTATCCTATGCATCTAGTTCATCGTGATCGTAATTATATATATAATTTTTGGCCTCGTAAAGGAGAAAGTATCGCTCTAGCTTGGGGGAGGCTGAAGTCAATGTTATATTCATGCCCCAATCATGAGCTCTCAAGAGAAATTATTATTCAGAATTTGTATGCTCGACTTTCTCATAATGATCAATCCATGCTCGATACTTCTTGTACTGGTTCTTTTGTGCAGAAGACTATTGAATTCTAGTGGGATCTTTTAGAAAGAATTAAATGCAACTCCGAGGATTGGGAATTCAAAGAAGGTAAATAGTCAGGTATTGAACCTAAGTTTGATTGTGTTAAATCTTTTATGAATACCAATGCTTTTCAAAAGTTTAGCACTAAATATGGACTTGACTCAGAGATAGTAGCTTCCTTTTGTGAATCTTTTGCTACTCATGTTGATCTTCCTAAGGAGAAGTGGTTTAAATTTCACCCACCAATTAAATAAGAAATTAAAGAACCGGTAAAAGCTAAAGAAGAAACTATCATTTACAATATTGATCCAGTTGTCCCCACTACTTATATTGAAAAACCACCTTTTCCTGTTAGGATGAAGGAACATGCTAAAGCTTCAACTGTGGTTACAAAAGTTATGTTAGAACACTCAAACCTTCTAAACAAATCAAAATTGAACCTAGTGTTCCTATGGTTAAAGATCTCTTAGTTGATAATATTGATGAGCATGTTATTTACTTCTGTAGTGAAGCTTCTAGAATTGCCAATCCAGAAGGAAAAGATAAACATAGACCAGTTGTTGGCATGCTTGTTGTCTCAGTTAAGATAGGAGATCGTTGTTATCATGGGTTATGTGACCTGGGTGCTAGTGTGAGTGCTATTACTTTGTCCTTATACCAAGAAATTAAAGATGAAATAGCACCTGTTGAAATGGAAGACATAGATGTTACTATTAAACTTGCTAATAGAGAGACTATATCACCAATTGGGATCCTTAGAGATGTTAAAGTCTTGTGTGGGAAAATAAAATACCCTACTGATTTTCTTGTTCTTAGCACCCCACAAGATGACTTTTGTCCCATTATTTTTGTTAGACCTTTCTTGAACATCATAAATGCTAAAATAGATTGTGAGAAACAAACCGTCAGTGTTAGCTTTGGTGATGAATCTCATGAGTTTAATTTTTCCAAGTTTAGTAAACAACCTCATAAGAAAGATTTGCCTAGTCAGGATGAAATTATTGGTCTTGCTTCTATTGTTGTGCCTCCTACTGATCCTTTGGAACAATATTTGCTAGACCATGAAAATGATTTGCATATGCGTGAAAGAAATGAAATAGATAGAATGTTTTACGAACAACAACCTCTACTTAAACACAATTTGCCTATTGAAACTCTAGGAGGTCCTCCTCCACCTAAAGGTGATCCTGTGTTTGAATTAAAACAATTACCAGACACTTTGAAATATGTTTATCTTGATGAAAAGAAGATATATCATGTTATTATTAGTGCTAACCTTTCAGAACATGAAGAAGAAAGATTATTGAAAGTTCTAAGGAAGCACATGGATGTTATTGGATATACTCTTGATGATCTTAAGGGAAATAGTCCCACTCCATGTCAGCACAAGATTAATATGGAACCTGATGCCAAACCCGTTGTTGATCACCAACGTTGGTTAAATCCGAAGATGAAAGAAGTGGTAAGAACGGAAATATTGAAACTTCTGTAAGCAGGTATAATCTATCCTATAGCTGATAGTAGATGGGTAAGTCCTGTTCATTGTGTACCTAAGAAGGGAGGCATTACTGTTGTTCCTAATGATAAGAATGAGCTTATTCCACAAAGAATTGTCACAGGCTATAGAATGGTAATTGATTATAGAAAATCAAATAATGATACTAGAAAAGATCATTATCGTCTGCCTTTTATTGATCAAATGTTAGAAAGATTATCTAAGCACAAACATTTTTGCTTCCTTGATGGATACTCTGGCTTTTCACAAATACTTGTTTTACAATCTGATCAAGAAAATACCACTTTTACTTGTCCTTTTGGAACATTTGCTTATAGATGTATGCCTTTCGGTTTATGTAATGCACCTACTACCTTTCAAAGATGTATGACTACTATATTCTCTGATTTTTGTGAAAAGATTGTTGAGGTTTTCATGGATGACTTTTCTATTTATGGGAAGTCTTTTGATGATTGTTTAAGAAATCTTGATTGAGTCTTGCAGAGATGTGAACAAAAAAATCTCGTCTTGAATTGGGAAAAGTGCCACTTTATGGTTAACGAAGGTATTGTCTTGGGCCATAAAATTTCTGAAAGAGGCATTGAGGTGGACAAAGCTAAGGTTGATGCAATTGAGAAAATGCCATGTCCTAAAGATATCAAAGGTATTCGTAGTTTCCTTGGTCATGTTGGTTTCTATAGGAGGTTTATCAAATACTTTTCTAAAATCTCTAGGCCTCTTACTAATCTTTTGCAAAAGGATATGCCCTTTGTGTTTGATGATGATTGCATGGAAGCCTTTGAAACACTAAAGAAAGCCTTAATTACTGCACCTATTGTTCAACCACCTGATTGGAACTTGCCTTTTGAGATTATGTGTGATACTAGTGATTATGCTATTGGTGTTGTTCTAGGACAAAGAGTTGATAAGAAACTAAATGTTATTCCTTATGCTAGTAAAACTCTAGACAGTGCTCAACGAAACTATGCTACTATTGAAAAAGAATTCTTAGCAGTGGGTGTTTGCTTGTGATAAATTCAGATCTTACATTATTGATTCTAAAGTAATTGTTCACACCAATCATGCTGCTATAAAATATCTTATTGTGGGAGACCCCGACTCATAAGTCGTGATCACCGAATGCACGTGTACAGTGATCCCAGAGATCAATGCTCACTGAACACATAGAAGCTGAATAACAAGAGTCTTACATCCATACATACTGTTTTACACAAGTAGGACCATTATGGTCAAGTCTTGAGTATATCATCGCAGCGGAAATCTTCGTCAATAACTTGGACCCATGCCATCTGCCTTAACCCTACAGGCATTCTGACTGGGAAGCGTCCTAGCTCGCATGTTCGTCACCGAAGTATTCTTCATCATATCCTGTTCTTTCATGCCTGGCCAATAAAATAACCAGTGGCAAGCCAATGAGTACTTTGAATGTACTCGCAAGCAACCCATGTTTTGGTTCAAGATACAACAATGCATGATATAGGTAAATTTTTGCAGAAAGCTAGTTTTGAGTGCAATGACATGTTCAACAACTTGTAAGACATGCATCAGGAGAATTCAAGTAACCATGAGGAAAGGTTACAGATATCAACATAAATAGAGTGGGCACCAACCCAACTCAATCATGTCAAGTCCTTTGACTTGACCCAAGTAGATCTTCCCACTTATCCAAACACACACACTGGTTTGTAAACATGTGGACATAGCCCAAGAGCGGTTACCCAACTGTCCTTGACCGTGGACACGGCTATTCGAATAGTTTTACACTCTGCAGAGGTTGCACACTTTACCCACAAGATCCGGGGAACTTTCGTGTCATCCACGACCCGCGATACCTCAAGTACCCGGGGTAAGCACCCGATCACTACCTTTCCCTAGACGACACTAACATGGAGTCCACTCGATTGGTAGTAACCCCCGTGCCCAACATTTCACATCTTAAAATTGTGGAGCATTGCTCCCATATTCATCACATACTGGCACGGGGTACCAACGGTGTGTCCGGTGCCCCATAAAAATGTTCTTGGCTGCCCTACCTGGCACGACCCCGTCCCGAGAGAGAGCACCAACTCTCCCCCGTCACTAGTAATGCGGGCTCCAAGCTAGTATCGGCCTAGGTAATCAATAATGCCCTTTCCCATATAAGGGTAGAGTGGTTGCACATGTAAGGTTGGAATAGCGGTCGCAACTTAAACCAATCCGTTTTGAAAACAACACACACACTTGCCTTGGTACACCACTTTGTCATCAAGTGGCTACCCAACTCATCATCTCCCCCGGGCATAAGTGGCACCCGATGGGGTTTTCGAAAAGTCTTTTGAAAATACTTTGTCTCCATCACCATGCATATCCCCGTCCCTTTTTGCGTAGCACTACTTAGCATCCTATCTACTCCCACCGGCATAACCCTCATAAGAAGGTAGGGTCATGCACAATGCAAGTATCAACGAGGAAGTACGGTGGCAAACCATCAAAGTGGTTACTACCTCATCATGAATCCGTTGCAACAACAATATGGTGCTATATGACATGCATAAAAGGGTTTCATAGACATGGTCAAAGGGTTGCTTGCCTGGTTCATCAGAGTCTTGAGATCTTCTGGTCCTACTCCAAGTTCCCCGTCTACTTTGTTAACTAACGTCGAAACAATCATAATAAGCAACACAGCAAGGCAGAAAATAAAAGTGCTCTAAAAATATGGATTTGACTTTTCTAGGACATCTCGGGTTATATGAAAAATAACCAGAGTGGTTTCATTGGGATTGGATCGGTGAATATTTCAAAACATTTTGATATGATGGAATCAAGGGGTTTATGGATTTGCAAGAAGTGTACAGAAACATATTTTTGAAAAATGAGAAAAGGCACCCATTAACAAAGGATGATTTTAGAATCATCTAGGAATTGGTTTCACAGGATTTGGAGTTGAGATGATTTTCCTATGAATTTGCAAAGTTGACAAATATGAAGAAATGGCTCAATATCTTGTGTGGAACAGAAAGTATTATGAAAAATGTTGAAAAACTAAGTTATGAACTGAGAAGTATCTAGGATCTTGAATCATGGCATTTGGATCAAAAATGGGCTCTCTGTGATTTTCTAAACTTCATCACAGGAATAGGAAAAACAAGATTTGATAAATGTTTGTGAAGAAAAAGTCTCTGGAAAAATGTGCATGTTGCACCAACAGGTAGATCATGATTTATAGAGTCACTAGAAATTTGAATCATCAAATTAGGAGTCCATTTGAATTGTTTATGGACTTTACAAGTCCACAGAAAAAGAAAAAGCAAAGGGATTTACCTAAATGGGCCAAATCCGGTGGCGGCGGCACGCACCGGGCGGGGTTTAGCGCCGAGGCGCAACTGGGCCGGCCATCGGCTCAGCCGCACGCGCGCAGGGTCCACGCTGAAGGCGTATTTGCCCAGGATGTCTTCGCCGCGGGGAAGCGGTGACGAGGTTGGTACGCTTCCACTTAAACGGAAGGGGCCCGCTGGCGGGTCACTGACCTACGGGGTCCACCAGTAGGGTCATCGCCTTCCTCCCGCCCGCGACAGAGGAGGCAGAGGAGGCGGGGCCGAGTGCTTGCCGGTGCTTTCCACGACGGCACCGACCACCCCCGGCGGTGCCCAGCATACCGGAGGGCTCAGGAGGTCACTTCGCACCCGCCGAGCTACGCCATGACCGCAGGGGAGGCCGGGTGCGAATGCACCATCGGCCGTGGCGGGCGAGGTCGATGGCAATGGTGGGCACGGCGCTACGGTCACCGGGAGAAGGTCAAGGAGCGCGGGGGAGACCGCGGTGATGCTGGAGGTGCTCTAGTGGAGTCTAAAGGGGAGGGAGAGGCCACGGAGCGTGAATTTAGGAGGAGGCTGACGATGGCACTCCGGCCATGGAGGGAGCAGGAGGGAACGAGAGGAGGTGCAGGTTGGTCTAGGGGGTGTTCGGGAGAGAGGGAGAGCGAATGGGATCCAGAGGGAGGCCTTGGGAGCCCTTAAATGGCGAGGCCATGGCTCACCGTGGACGTGGCCTACGGGCACCCGCGGAAATGGCCGTGGTGGCCATGGGAGGAGGCTTGGGGCTGTCTGCGGCGCTCGTGGGAGTCGAGTAGGGTGCCAGGAAGAGAGAGAGGGAGCGGGGAGAGGCTCTGGTGCTCGCGCGTGCGATGCCGGGCATTGGCCGAGCCGGGCGGCTCTGGGCACGCGTCGCAGGAGGTGAGAGAGAGAGGGAAAATAGGGGGACAGCACGGTGGTGTGTTGCGGACGTCGAGGCACGTCGACTGGCGCAAGGGGGAGGCTCGAGGTGGCCGGAGGCGGTTGGAAGGGGGCGGCTACAGTGCGGGTGTGCACTGAAGCGCGCTCTGGAGCACGCCAATTGCATGCCAGGGCATGCCTTTGGCTTGTAGGGTGCGTCCACTTGTGTCTAGGTTGTTTAGGGAGGAGTAAATAAAGGGGAGAGGGCCTTGGATGCCCTGGACAGCCAGTAGGAGAGGAGAGAGGTTGAGGGAGAGAGGGAAATGGGTTGTCCAAAGAGAGAAAGTGGGGTTTTACCCCTCCAATAATTGAGCTATGGATTTGCCATTGTTACTGGAGGTAGAAGAGGTCTAGGAAGGGCTGTGGTAAAAAGTTGAGCCATGGAGAAGAGTGGAAGTGGTCAAAATAGGGGTTTTAGTAAAATGGCAGAAGGTGTTTGTTGCTGGTTTGGGCAAGAATATGAACTCCTATTGTCATGAGGCTTGACAGGGTCAAATGGCATGAGATATTAGTTGGTTCCACCAAGGTTGAGTCCATTTGGGCAAAGTTGCCAGTGCAACTTTTGTAAACCCTAGAAATTAGCAGAAATGAACTTGTGTAGATCTAGTTGAGCAAATCACTTCTCCTTGATGCACCACTTGGTGTAGTGGCCTCATTTGGTCATGTGAATATGCTCACCAAAGTTAGGGTCAAGGAGAGATATTTGGTAGTACAAAGTTGTTCAAATTAGATTCTGGCCAGAAAGGGTTTTGGGGCACTTTGATCAATATAACACTTTCTCCAACTTGTGCCATTTGGTCTAGATGAATGACTAGACCATTTGAGAATGTTCACAAGATTTGTGAGCATTTGGACTTGTTTGGCAATGTAAAGTTGCTCAAACTTCAAAATGGACAGAAATGGTTTTGAGGGTATTTTATGGGGTTATACTATTCTCCATGACATGATACTTGTCAAGTTCATCCATAATGTCATGTGTGACATGTAGGGATGGCAATGGGTAGGGTATGGGCGGGTACAACCTCTTTCTACCCAAACCCATACCCATAGAAACTTTTTATATCCACCCACTTAAATACCCATGTGTATAAACTGACACCCATGCCCATACCCATCGGGTATCCTATACCTAAAGGGTATCCAATGGGTACAATATATAGCATTCAAATTCTTAAGAGGTAGAGAAATGAGTTCAAAATCAAGTGATCATGGTAGAGTAGTATAGCACGTATGTGGCCTCCTCTAGTGGGTGGCCTCTTGGAGGCATCAGGGGAGTATGAGCAACAGTTGGTGGAAGGCCCATGTAGTGGAAGGCGGTGGTGGGAATTGGGGATCGCTGGATCGAGTGTTCGACAAGAGTCTGGTAGCGAAGAGTCGATATTTCATCTTTCTAAGGAGTCACATAAGACGTATGAGGAGTGGCGGGCAGGTGATTATGAGCCTATGAGCTATGACTTGTTTAAGGAATATGAGATTTAGGGTTGGACCATATGAGTTGGATGTTAACCCCACATGTTATAGGAGTTATTTTTCATTTTTTTTCTGGGTATCCATTGGGTTGCCCATGGGCATAATTTCTTACCCATGCCCTACCCATATATTTTGCGGGTATGGGTACCCATTACCCGTGGGTAGAAAATCTCTTCAAGTCTTGCCCATACCCATTGTTTTCGGGTAGGATACCCGCGGGTACCCATACCCATGGGCAAAATTGCCATCCCTAGTGACATGCTAGAATTTTCTTGGAATTTTTGGAGAATATTTCCTTTGTAAATATTTCAAAAGCTTGAAATATCCAGAAAGGGTTTTTGAGCGATTTGACCAATATTTTGAACATGACCATGTGCTGAAACTCTTATATATGGACAATATATATCCACTGAGTTTCCCTAGGTTTTTGTAAAATATTTTTGAAATAATAAAATAATTTTTCCCTATTAAAGACCATTTCTGGCCTTAAGAAAAAGCTTTTAAATAAAATTGGAAAATAACTTTTAAAATTATATTTTTGTGGTTTCAGGGTATCCTATATCTAATAGGAGTCAAATATATTTTTGGAAAGATTTTTACTGCCCTTAATTAAGTACTTGCAGTGCAAACCTCAATTTAGGGGTTTTTGAAAAACTAATTTTTGAAAATACTATTTGGCCAAATTATTTTTGCAAGAAATTATTTTTATGTCCTATACACATGTCATGATCATTGGGAAAGGTATTTGGATCAAGGGGAAGGGAGTATAAGAGTTGGAGGATTTATTTTATTTTTAGAGCACTTGCAAACAACAAACAAAAACCAATCAAGGCAAGGTCCAAAACACTCAAAAGTTTTTGTCAAACCACATTTTATCATGATTGTTAGCTTAAGTGTAGTGGCATGAAAATCAGGATGTGACATTTATGGAAAAGAAAGATGCTAAACCTAGACTCATTAGGTGGGTTCTTTTGCTACAAAAATTTAATTTGCATATCACTGATAGGAAAGGAGCAGATAACCCCATAGCTGATAACTTGTCTATACTTGAAAATATTCTTGATGACCCACAACCTATTAATGATAGCTTCCCAGATGAACAACTACCTGCAATAAATGTTTCTCATAGTACACCTTGGTATGCTGACTATGCTAATTAAACTGTTGCTAAGTACATACCACCTAGCTTCACATACCAACAAAAGAAAAAATTCTTCTATGAATTAAGACACTACTTTTGGGATGACCCACATATTTATAAAGAAGGAGTAGATGGTATTATTATACATTGTGTACCTGAGCATGAACATGAACAAATCCTACGGAAATGTCACTCTGAAGCTTATGGAGGACATCACGCGGGAGACAGAACCGCTCATAAGGTATTGCAATCTGGTTTTTATTGGCCTACTCTCTTCAAGGATGCCCATAAGTTCATCTCATCATGTGATGAATGCCAAAGAATAGGTAATAGCGGTAAGCATGAAGAAATGCCTATGAATTATTCACTTGTTGTTGAACCATTTGATGTTTGGGGATTTGACTTCATGGGACCTTTTCCTTCCTCTAACGGGTATACACATATTTTGGTTGTTGTTGATTATGTTACTAAGTGGGTAGAAGTTATTCCAACCAGTAGTGTTGATCACAACACCTCTATTAAAATGCTTAAGGAAGTTATTTTCCCAAGGTTTGGAGTCCCTAGATATTTAATGACTGATGGTGGTTCACACTTTATTCATGGCGCTTTCTGTAAAATGCTTGCTAAGTATGATGTTAACCATAGAATTGTGTCACCTTATCATCCTTAGTCTAGTGGTCAAGTTGAACTTAGCAATAGAGAAGTAAAACTAATCTTACAAAAGACTGTCAACTGGTCCTGGGAAAATTGGTCTAAGAAATTAGATGATGCACTTTGGGCTTATAGAACAGCTTATAAAAATCCTATGGGTATGTCTCCATATAAAATGGTTTATGGAAAAGCTTGTCATTTGCCCCTTGAGTTAGAACACAAAGCATTTTGGGCAATAAAAGAACTCAATTATGATTTTAAACTTGCTGGGGAAAAGAGGTTATTTAATATTAGCTCATTAGATGAATGGAGAACCCAGGCTTATGAAAATGCTAAGTTATTCAAAGAAAAAGTTAAAAGATGGCATGACAAAAGAATCCAAAAGCGTGAGTTCAAAGTAGGAGAATATGTTCTTTTGTACAACTCTTGTTTCAGATTCTTTGCAGGAAAACTCCTCTCTAAATGGGAAGGACCCTATGTCATCGAGGAGGTTTATCGATCCGGAGCTATCAAAATAAATAATGCCGAAGGGACTAACCCGAAGGTTGTCAATGGGCAATGAATAAAACACTATATCTCAGGTACGCTCATTAATGTTGAAAGCAATGTTATCCAAACTTTGACACCAGAAGAACACATAAAAGAGTCCTTCCGGAACACTCCAGAATCGTGAAAATAAGGAGGTACGTGATACGGTAAGTAAACGGACTCCAAAAAATCCGCAAAAATGTTTTTTGTCAGTTTTGGAATGTTTAGAAAATTAGGAAAGTAAGAAACTTCCAGGAAAGTGACCCTGGTGGGCACGATACACCAGGGCGCGCCAGGCTTGTCTGGCGCGCCCAGGTGGGTTGTGCCCACCTTAGGTACTGTCCGGACTCCGTTTTTCTTCCGTTCTGCTTGTTCCCCAAGATAAATATACCTCCCGAACCTGTTAACCTCTGTATCGTGGAGAAATCTCATGTTTTCTTTGCTTGCGGTTTTCTGTCAGTTCTGTTGAACCAGGCATCATGTCTTCTCCCTCCTCCAACACTGAAGAAGGCAAAGCTTGCTTGCTTCAGGTAGAATCCAGGGGAGAGGAATTTGAAGAGATCGTTATGGAGGAAGATGAGGGAGATTCATTCGAGATTCACCCTCCGGCCTCTGAGAGAGGGACTCTGGCTGACATATCCACTCATCCTAACCCCCATCAAGCCATGAGGCCCCCAAACAATCAAGAGGGCTAAAGAGATCATGAAGAACTCCCTACAAGGAGGCCTCTACATAGGTTACACCGAAACAATTTTCACAATTTGATTCATAGTTATGGGTTCGAAAACACTCCTTGTTTGCACATACCGTCCAATTGGGACATATCTCGTCCAAGAGAAAGTGATGCAGGGACAAACTCTTGGGGTCCGGAAAATAAACATATCATGGCTGAAGTAGAGAAGAACACTGAGCTGCTCCATCAAGTTCTTCGAGAGATTCATAGCTTAAGAGATGCACTCAGAGATGTATTGGACCGGATTGCTTCTACTTCATCACCGCCATCTTTTTCATCACTGCCTAAAGAAAACTGAGTATTGGGTATGGGCACTCCCGTTGGCTTTCGCCAAGCTTGGGGGAGGTGCCCCGGTATCATAGCATCCCCACTATCTTTTGCCTTTATTTTCTTAGTTCGATCAATGGTTATCTTTTGATATTAGATGAATAAAAGTTTAGTTTGATCCTTTCTTTTTGTGAGTTTGCTTAGTGATCAATCCTTGTAATCGTGTGCGAGATATAATAAAGTTTAGTTTGAGTTTTGCCTTCTCTACTTTCTGGTTGCAATAAAAGAAAGGAAAAAAAGAAAAAAATGATCATATGCTAATCTTATGGTAGGTGATGACATTACACAAGGAAAAGTATAAGTAGGAAATTTTATTGTAGATTGACAAACATAGCATTGGTCAATGATGCAACTCATGAAAGAATTAATAAGGGACGAGCAGATTCACATATAAATATACTATCATAGAAATCTTCTATGATTGTGAGCAGCCATCAAAATATTATATGCCATAATTGTTGATGTTGGACAAGGAAGACAACTTAATGATTTATGTTTGTTCATATTCACATAGAAGTTATATTGTCATATATCCTTCAACATGTGGTGCTTGCCCCTATCTTTGCTAGCCAAAAATTCCATACTAAGTAGAGATACTACTTGTGCATCCAAAACCCTTAAACCCTATCTTGTTTGAGAGTCCACGATACCTACCTATGGATTGAGTAAGATCCTTCAAATAAGTTGTCATCGGTGCAAAAAGGGCAATAAAAATTGCTTATAAAAATGTGAGATCATTTAGTGTAAGGGAAAATTAAGCGTTGTACGAACTTGTGATGGTGAAGAATAAAAGCGACAGACTGCATAATAAAGGTTGCCATCACAAGGGGCAATATAACATGACGTTCTCTTGCACTAAGGGGTTGAGCATACAAACAAAAAGCGGATGGAAACCTCTGTTTCCCTCTGCGAAGGGCCTATCCTTTACTTTCATGTATTTACTTTTATGCAAGAGTCAAAGTTTTTCTCTCTATTCCTTTTATTTTGCTCCTCTGGCAAGCATCATGTGGTGAGGAAAGATCTAGGCACATATGTCCAATTGAATATGGGTGGCATAAGTTATTATTGTTGACATCACCCTTGAGGTGAGTGTGTTGGGAGGCGAAACTATAATCCCCTATCTTTCTTTGTGTCCGGTTGAAACGTTTTGCTCATGTGTACGCGGTGAGTATTAGCAATCATAGAAGACTAAATGATGGTTGAGTATGTGGACTTGCCTAAAGGCTCCGATATGTGACCCTTCCTGAAAAGATGATGAATTGTAGTTGCAAAGTTGACTTAGAACATAGTTTGTTGAATTCTAATAGAGTTATGCTTTATACTGCGATGTTGTGATGAATTGTCACTTGTTCATGAGAAGTATATGATAAAAGTGCTATGATAAAAGTTTTATATTAAAGTTTGTTGCTGTTATAATAAGTCACAAGATGCTGCTATGTCCATATTTTTGATTTTATCGACACCTCTCTCTCTAAGCATGTGGACATGTTTTTCGATTTCGGTTTTCACTTGAGGACAAGCGAGGTCTAAGTTTGGGGCAATTGATACGTCCATTTTGCATCATGTTTTCCTACTGTTATTTATGTTGTTTTATTGTATAATAATGCTTTTTGGAGTAATTCTAATGCCTTTTCTCTCATAATATGCAAGGTATGCACCAAGGGTGTGAATTCTGGCAGCTGGAAATTTGGACCTGAAAAAGCTACGTCAAGCTACCTATTCTGCACAACTCCAAATGAGCTAAAACTCCTCGAGGAATTTTTATGGAATATTTAATGAATATTGGAGCAAATAAGTACCAGAGGAGGGCCACTAGGTGGGCACAACACACCTGGGCACGCCAGTAGGCCCAGGCGCGCCCTGGTGGGTGCTGCCCTCCTCGGCCCACCTCTGGTGCCCATCTTCTCGTATATAAGTCATTTTGACCTAGAAAAAAAATAAGGGGAGGACATTCGGGACAAAGCGCCGCCACCTCGAGGCGGAACTTGGGCAGGAGCACTTTTGCCCTCCGACGGAGCGATTCTGTTGGGGGAACTTCCCTACCGGAGGGGGAAATCATCATCACCAGCAACTCTTCCATCTTGGGGAGGGCTATCTTCATCAACATATTCACAACACCAACTCCTCTCAAACCCTAGTTCATCTCTTGTGTTCAATCTTTGTATCCAAACTATAGATTGGTGCTTGTGGGTGACTAGTAGTGTTGATTACATCTTATAGTTCATCACTATATGGTTTATTTGGTGGAAGATTATATGTTCAGATCCATTATGCTATTTAATACCCCTCTAATATTGAAAATGTTTGTCATTTATGAGTAGTCATTTTCGTTCTTGAGGTCACGGGAGAAATCATGTTGCAAGTAATCATGTGAACTTGATATGTGTTCGATATTTTGATGGTATGTATGTTGCCATTCTCTTAGTGGTGACATGTGAATGTAGACTACATAACACTTCAGCATATTTGGGCCTAAGGGAATGGATTGTGGAGTAGTTATTAGATGGTGGGTTGCAAGAGTGACAGAAGCTTAAACCCCAGTTTATGCGCTATTCTGTAAGGGACCGATTGGATCGAAAAGTTTAATGCTATGGTTAGAATTTATTCTTAATACTTTTCTTGTAGTTGCGAATGCTTGTGAGAGGGTTAATCATAAGTAGGAGGTTTGTTCAAGTAAGAACAGCACCTAAGCATCGGTCCACCCACAAATCAAATTATCTAAGTATCGAACATGAATTAAGCCAACATTATGAAAGTGACTAGATGAAATTCCCGTGTACCCTCAAGAACACTTTGCTTATCATAAGAAACCGTTTTTCCTGTCCTTTGACTCAAAAGGATTGGGCTACCTTGCTGCACTTTTGTTACTACTATTGTTACTTGCTCGTTACAAATTATCCTGCTATCAAACTACTCCGCTACTCACAATTTTAGCACTTGCAGACATTACCTTGTTGAAAACCACTTGTCATTTCCTTCTGCTCCTCATTGGGTTCGACACTCTTACTTATCAAAAAGGGCTACAATTGACCCCATATACTTGTGGGTCATCATCCATCGGTATGTTACTTTCTCGAGATTCGATCATCGGTTCTTCATACCTAGTTCAATCTCGTTACTGGCAAGTCTCTTTACTCGTTCCGTAATACATCACCTCTTAACTAACTCCTTAGTCATTATGATGTGTATTACCGAGAGGGGCCAGAGATACCTCTTCAGTACTCGGAGTGACAAATTCTAATCTCGATCTATGCCAACTCAACAAACACCTTCAGAGATACCTGTAGAGCATCTTTATGATCACTCAGTTACGTTGTGACGTTTGATAGCACACAAGGTGTTCCTCCGGTATTCGGGAGTTGCATAATCTCATAGTCGAAGAAATATGTATTTGACATGAAGAAAGCAATAGCAATAAACTGAACGATCATTATGCTAAGCTAACGGATGGGTCTTGTCCATCACATCATTCTCCTAATGATGTGATTCCGTTATCAAATGACAACACATGTCTATGGTTAGGAAACCTTAACCATCTTTGATCAACGAGCTAGTCTAGTAGAGGCTTACTAGGGACACGGTATTTGTTTATGTATTCACACATGTATTTAAGTTTCCATCAATACAATTCTAGCATGAATAATAAACCTTTATCATGAATAAGAAAATATAAAGTAACAACTTTATTATTTCCTTTAGGGCATATTTCCTTCATTAATGTGTTTTGCTTACCTGCACCATATAACTTCAGTCTGCTCCCTCGCTGCAACACTTCTCTGTTACATATACTAAGATGTATCTTCTAGAGTTTCTCAATCCAACCGTCGAGCAAATGCCAATTAGAACCCCACGTGAATGTGTGCAAGATCATGTTTGTTTAATAGAAGGCAAATACAATAGGGCAACTATCACCACTAACTGGACACAATTTGTCAAGGCAGCCAGAAGGGATATATGTGTATTCATCTACAAGGAGACTCGGGGGCACCAGCTTTCACTCACTATTCATAACCTTTCCTAAGGTTAACTCATGTTTAGTCTACTTCAGTTGATAGGCCATTATATGAACGGTAATAACCAAGCGACTGTGTTTTTTAGCAGGCCGTACGGCATTGTTTGGTCACTTAGGAAAAGGATCTCCAACCAGGATGCATCAAGGCATACGGGGAAACAAATTGCGAACAAACTTGATGAACCCTCCACGGAGGAGGTCGCCTGGCTGTGGAGGTCTAAAGACGATGTTGACGCCACGGTGGACATGATGCAAGATCTAGAAGCCATTTACACGATGCGGGCCATAGCTGCGCCGAGGAGGAAGAGACGGGGTAGTTGTTGGGCAGTGGCCCACCAAATTCATGTTTGTCACCTACGATGCCGAGGACCTGCTGAACGATCTGGACGCTGCGGAGCTATTAAAGAAGAGCCAATCAAAGGTACTAGCTTGGTGCACTCTCCAGGTCAAAGATCTGGTCTACCAGCAAGTGATTCACGTGGACATGGACTTTTCACTCTCTGGAGTAACACGCCGACATGGCGTAGTAGTACTCGACGGTCATTTCATTATAGCGGCTTATAATTATCATCGGACTCATACTATTATGCAGATGCTTCCTATGATTTCATTAGTTAAATTGTATACTTGTGACAGAATCATATATCATGTCAAGAAAGAGTTGAGAACGGAACGACCCGACAATGCTATCAGATATTAGGTTACATGGCATAGCCTTAAGGAAAAATGGATTCCTTTGTCAATATAATTACTGAACTACCATATTTAATTTGTGATGACTCATCGTGTTGGTTTACTTTTAAAATCAAAATGCTGCTAAGCCTTTGGTGTAACAGATTGCACTGCCTTTTGGTCGGATGCCATGTATTGGACACAGTTATATTATCTACGAAAGCATTCTTAGTTTCTTGACATGTCAATCTATCAAATTTGAAGCGCAAGCACGACCTACCGTGTCAGGTTATATGTGACCGCACCCGGCAGGGGTGCGGGGTGCGGCAAGCCACACTTTTGATCTAGTGATTGCTTATACTCCCAAGATTTGTGATTGCATGATCAACTTACTGATCAACTAAATTCAGTATCACCTAAAAAAATTAAATGTAGTGTCTCCCAACACGGACATGTGCCAGTACATTAGCACTCTCTTTACACATGTCGGTATGGATTCCTAAAAGTTTGTGAGATACGATTTCACCACACGGAGTAAACAAGTATCCAGTGGATCTATCATCATTCGTCTCCCACATCTTGCACACCACTTGGCAGTCTGTTTCAACAACAATTCGTTGCATATTCTTCTCCACCGCCAACAGCTAGATTCTTTTATTTTTTTCCTTTCAAAAAGGACGATACTGAGGCTGAGACATTTTTATTGACTGGATTGCCCCAAAATTATTTGGTTACCGAACTATCCTTTGTGAGTACAAAATAAAAACTTCTACATGAAGAAACTCCTACAAAAAGGAAAACGGGAAAAAAAGAAAGAAATTTGATTTGGACGTATACCATTAACATAAATGTACAAATATAATACATGACATTCATGAAGTAGCTGGGCCATGGTAGTTGGGAAAGACACACTTAGAGTAACTCCAACGTGGAGCACCTATTGGACATCAAATGTACGCGAACACATTCAATGGTTGGAAAGGGCGCACTTAGGGCAACTCTAGCGTGGATCATTTATTGGACATTATCAAATGTCCACAGATGCGCCCGGACGTGTCGGTGGACAGCGGGCCGAATGTCGGCCATCCAACTGTAGTCACAAGATGTCTGTCCCATAAATATTTTTCTCATACACTCACGGTGATGAAAATTATCAAAGATAAAATAGCATAATTTATCCATAACTATTCCAATGCAACAATAATTCAAATAAAATAGTACAATCCAAACATAAAGTTATAAAATAAAAATAGTTCAATTTGAATTCAACTTATGTGGACATATGTTCTTTTTTTCCATATGAAACGCTTACGGATGCTCAAACAAATCATTCTAAAGTTGTGTATGAGTTATCTGATTGCGAATCTGATGATGCATTTGAAATAAATCCCCAAATATCATCGGATTCTGCTATAGAAGTTGGATAGGATCTATCAGCGTGGCGGGATACTTGGTACCCCGAGTCCATTGGAGATGGGCCTGGTTGGACCTCTCGTGGCCCAGGGATCAAAGATGTTGGTACTCAGGGCTCTTCGAGTATCAAGATATCACTAAACACGAGAAGTCTTGGGGTGATTGGGCCCCTCTCCCGACCGCTCGCTTTTCCCCAAGCATCGGGATCAATGAAACACATTCGAGAAGAATTTTGTGAGCGCTAAAAGAAAAAAATGGTCAGTGAGTTTTTCGGGCTTTCTATAAGTCCAAGGACTGGCAAGTGCATTAGTAGCTATGGCTACATGCCAATTATAACCTATGGTGTTATAGGTTTTTGGCCCTTTGTGCATTATTCATAAAGCATGTTGTTCATGGCCTCTACCCGGTAGAACAAACATCGAGCCCCAACATCGACGCACGGGGTGGTAGACATAGGGAGAGGGCAGCTGGCGGCAAACGAGGCAGCTCTGAGCACGCCCTCATCCCACGCATTAGGGACCCCCCCCCCCCCCCCCCGAGCTCCGAGTGGTTGGATCTGCTCCAGTTCCAACTACATAGAATCATCATTGCATGGCTTTATGGTTGTAGTTGGTCTTTGCGCCAATGATGCAATCGGTCATCTAGTATAAACAGATGAAGAACTAGAAGCAGGACATAGGGTGTTACACCTTCTGGGTGACCTCAACCTCGGCAAAAAATCTCGTGTCACTGTGTGAAGATTTCTGGAGTGTTTTACCCACTGGCGGGACAAATAAATGGGGATCGCCCTTATGCCTGATATCGGTAAACCCACCATCGACGTCACCCATCCCTTTAAATTCTAGACCATGGAGAACTCCCTCAACCTCATCCTCCACAATTATGTTGTGCATGACCACATAAACTGTCATCACCTCACCCCCCCCCCCTCTATCCCAATGTCTGTAGATCTCATTGCTTAACAGGTTTGCGAACAACTACAAATCAGGCTTGAAGCACTTCAAATGGACTCTCCACATCCTTTCTTGCACCTTCTTGTCATGCAACAAAGCAATTTTTTAACCAGAGAATCCAATGTGGCCAACGATATCCTTCTTCAGCTTGAAGTAATCATCATAGGGCATGCCACCATAGTAGATGTGTTCAAATGTCGATGCATCCGGAATATGCGTCAGAATGGGGCTAAAAGAGTGCATCAGAGGCAAATTAGTAGTCATACAACATCATATGCCCCCGTGTTCTGTTCCAATTCAACACTCGATGTTCCTTTGCAGAATGCTTGTAGTTGAGAACATGCTCCCCCACATTTTTTTTGTTTCTCCAAGAATCACCCTCGTTGTTTCATCCTCATCTTTGTCATCATCCGACGAAGACGAATCCATGAACTCGGCGTAGAAGTACTCCTCGTCCGAATCCACCATGTTTGCTTCAAAGTAAAGAATGTTGGAATTTTTTTGGCCATGGCATTTGGTCGAACAATTGTCGAGCTAGGTGTCGGCCATGGATGACATCAACAATGGTGGAGGGCACCTGGTGGTCGGCATGATCCAGATATGAAGGTGTAGGCTAAGGTGGAAGGCACCTGGGTGGAGTGGTGAAGGTCTGCCAAGGCTTGAGCGGCGTCTGAAATGGTATGGCGGCTGCGTGGTCTTCAGGGGTGTGGATATTGGGAAGAGGAGGAACAAACGAAAAAACAAAGGCTATGGGTAGAGTCCGACGTGACGTCTAGACCCTCCGGACCTCCCATAATTGGATGTCGGTTTGTGTAATTTCGGACGCCTAGACCGGTATAGACGTATTTAGGGCATGTACAATGGTGCTATCTTAGGAGTGCCACGTAGGATAGATGATGAGGTGGAGGAAAGAGAACTCATAAGAAAAGGCTTGTCTTATTTTATTTAAGAGAAAACAAGAGGTGATCTCTTAGCACAATATGTCTCATCATATTTTTGCCGAAAAAGGGTTTCCCCCCGCTTTGTATACAAAGCAACCAACCGAACATCCAACGATAGGTGCTGGGGTGGAGCAGCACAGTCACACCCAAAAGGAAAGAAAGAGAAAATAGAAAAGAAACTAATGCCAACAACGGCGGATCGACAAAAAAACGAAGAAGCCTCGAGGCCGCTGCACCCACCGGAGATCGCCCACCAAGCTCTGAGCTTCCGAAGCGCCGGTACCAATCAACACCTTCAAGAAGGAACGCGACGATGACGACGCTGCTGCCAAGGGTTTCCCCCGGTACGCTGTGAGGAGAGAGGAAGGGTAGCCCCGACGCCCTTCAGGAAGGTCAGGCGGTACCCACAAGCGCCACCGCATCAGTGTCGGCCAAGCCAACAGAGATTTCTCCCGATCCCAACCACCACCTCAGGCACTTCAGAGCTCGCCACCAAACAGACTCTCACCCTGCGCGAACCCGGTCACGAAGCTACTCACGCTGTCTCACCACGGTACCGTGAAGCATGGTCCGCACAAAGAAGGAGAGGAGCCGGGACTAGGGCAGCAGCACCGTCGGCACGCGGGAGGGCCCCACCTCCACCGTCTCGACGGTAGCTGACCGGACGCAATAGCAGGAACATACCAGGCCCGTGGCCGCACAGGCCCGGCCGGGAACTCCGAGGCCCGTAAAGTTCCCGCCTTCACGCTGCAGCCGGCACGCCGTCGACGCCGCCGTCCCTGTCCAAGCCGCTCCCCTGCCTCCCTGCACAGAGAGCCGCCAAGTGGAAGCACCACCACCACGCGCGCCGCCGGCCACCGGCCGAGTCGCACCACCACCGCACGCCCGCGACGGAGGGGAACCAACGCAGCCGCCGAGGGCCCGAAGCCGGACCCCAGCCGCCGCCCACGCCGCCCGCAGCCCGCGCCGCCTGCCGGACGGGACGGCCGCCACGGCGAGGCGCATACCACCATGCAGCTGGCCACGCCCGCCAGGAGGCGCGCGCCGCCACGCCGCGGTGCCCCGCGACTGCATCGCGCCCGCACCCGAAGGAGCGGCCCGCGCAGCCCGGTCGCGCCGGGGGAAGACCAGGCCCCGCCGCCGCCGGCGCCGGTCGGGCTTCGCTCGGCCGCGCCCCCTGGCGGCGCGAGGGGGGAGGGAGGAGGAGGGGAGGCGCGCGGCGCGCGGATCTGGGGGCCCTCGCCGGCCGCCTCGCGGGTGGCGGCGCGGGGAGGGAAACCTAGCCTCACCATATTTTTAGAAATTGCTAGTTATTGAAGATAAGGTTAAGAGATGACCCATTGTAGATAATTTTTTTTGTCATCTCTAAATCACATGCAAGACTTAAAATAAAACTATCTTATCAACCATTGTACGTGCCCTTAATAAGTCAAGTAAGATGGGTGAAAGTGTCCGCCTGTCCGGACAGTCTCAACATTTGTGAGTGGATTGGTGATCGGCTTCATGCGACAAGAAGTTGGAGTAAATCATATTCCTCGAACCTCGATCACAAGGGATGTTCTTTCTTTAGTGGGGTGCCATGTTTAGGTCGCGCACGCACATCGCACCAGCTGCGTGGATGCAATGGGTGAGCCCGCGGTCTTCACCTGCTAGAAAACCGCATTAAGAAGAAACCTTCCAACTTTCCAAGAACATGACAGAGAGATTCGAACAAGAAAACAAGGCAAAACTCCTCAACCACAAGAGTGCGTTGATAGAGAAGGAAAATGAGGCGGGTTGGCCAAGAAGGTAGGGAATTTCATTTCTTTGCCGATCCAGCGGACTAATTAAAGTTTGCCAAAAAGAATGGACTAATTAAATGAGCAACTCAGAAGGCCAATTTGGCTCCTGGGCTGAGTTGCACCCGCACCGACGAAAAAAACAAAACAAATACTAGAAAAATTCAAAAAAATATTTTTTTTTGTGGTAGATAATTTGATGCGTGAGGTTCGCTGCAAAATTCAACTCGTTTGGACATTTGAGCATCTCTCGGCAAAAAAGACAAAATCCTGGTCTGTAAAAAAGTTTACTGTTCACGAACTGTTTTGACCCAATTTGTCTTCTTTGCCGAGAGCTGCTCAAATATCCAAGTAAGTTAAAATTTGCAACAGTTCTCACGCAACAAATTATCTACTACACAAAAAGAAATTAGATTTTTTTTTGAATTTTTTTAATATTTATTTTGAATTTTTTCTGAGCAGGAGCATATGAGCCTGGGCTCAAACGCGGATTTTCGCAACTAAAGAATATTATTCGATCAGCACAACCGCACAAGTACAGGTCGGTCGAGATGGTTGAGAAGTGCTCCCTCCGTTTGCTATAAAAATATGGGAAATCTACATTTATGTAAAAGTTACTAGTAAAATGCTTGTGCGTTGCTAAAAGTAATAATACATGTACAAATATAGACTTGTCCGTCTAATTAAATTAGAAATTTTAGTTGAGAATCATCTAACTTGATGTTATGAGATGAAGAAGAGTACATCTTGTTAGAATAAATCTGAGGCACTTCCTTGATCTATCGAGGACCAAGCAATCACACCAGGCACGACACCGAGATTTGGCTACATCCCTGGGGCCTGACTACCAGCGCTCCTCCTTATGACACCGTCACAATACCGCACCCCGGCCGTTCGGGCACCGGCACACGCCATCGGCTCTCCCGCGTGCCTGTGCTATTATGTTGGCATAGGTTACATCGTGTGTCTACCCCCGCTATATATGAGAGGTCTAGGATACAAGTGTCCTACTAGAACACGACTCCATATCCTATCTAAATAGGATACTACTCAGAGTCCAACTGTAACCTATCTTGTACAATAATATTCGACACAAATCTAACAAACTCCACATTGACGAATATTCTTCACCACCTTGGATTCATCCATGCGTCGAACCTTCATGTACATTGGACTTGAGATACGCCATGAGCACCGCTGCTACTCCCAGACTCCACGTGACTCCACCTGCAACTGTAGTCCCTTCTTGTCTTCTTCACAGTCAACACTCAAGCAAAATAAGTTTCTCTTTACTATACTTTGTGCTCCCAACTTTCCGGAGTATCCGTCCAACGCCATCACACACCGATCATTGTCTACATGAAAATGAACAACTCGCATATTGGATGCCACATATAAGAGTTACCTGAACTCAACATCACCGCTCTTTCATGACCCCTATCTAAAACTTCAAGGAATTTCACCGTCATCCTGTGTCACTCTGAATCAAATTCGCAGTTGTCTCATCCTTTTTTCCCGGATAGTCTGTGACATGTCTCACTGCTATAGCACTCCGCCTCCTTCTATACTTGTCATCCGCACTTTTCCATGTGCACTGAACACCACAGAATATACAGCCATGTACTCTCTAGCTTTTGACAATTTCACACTCTCGCCGCCACTTTCTCAGATTCTCCACGGTCAACTCTTGTTCATCAACTAGCATCGATAGACCCAGTCACCAACTTGAATCTGATACTCGTCAACACTGCTTCAGCACCCCCTGCACAATTTGTCTGACCACATGTCTGACCACCAGTGCCTTGGCCTGTCGTTGTGTCCCGTGCTTACCGCACGCCTCGCCGCTATACCGCGTCGAGCCTCTGCTGTCCTGGTCGAGTCTCTAGGGCCGCGTACCCACACCACTCAAATCCCTACTACAGAGAACCACCAATCATCACCGATCGATGCCGAGTATCACGCCTCCATCAGACCACTGGGCCCCAGTCCGATCTACGTGTCTCTCGCTATCCCGCTGAAATAGGCTTCGACTCTCCGAATTGTTACGCCGTAGCCCCTCCATCAGCACAGAGTGAAGTCGTCCATCAGACTCCAGCTCCACCTTCAACATGACTCCAAGTAGCTGGCCGTGCTACCCTGCGCCCTGTCGACTTTAAGCTCTCATGTGTGCACCATCTTGAATCAACCTTGCGCCATAGTCTGTCGAAGCCGCACAAGCCCTCAGACCTGCACCACGTATTTCGACGCCCCAGAAGTTGGCCACCATCAACATCATGCTCCTATGTCGTCGTCGCTGAAATCATCGCCGTCTTCTACTTTGACCAACATCCCTGTCGATCCATCAGACTGTCCAGTCTGAAGTGCTCCACCCAACGCCGCGTCTGCCCACACATCTACATGCCTTGCTTGACGCCCTGTGTATGCATGATCCTACCACAACGCACTTCAGACTTCTTCAAGCCTTATGCACCAGTCTCCCTCCTTGTTGTACACACCCCAAGCACTTTCCGCAAACTTGATCCATCAGAAAAAATCATCACCGCAAACTTGACCCTGATAGATACCTTCTGCAGAATTTTCTATTAGCTCCTTTTGCTAGTACTTAAATGTGCGCGTAGAACCCTTTTGTTTTAGAACTTGTCCCAAGCATCTTGGCAGCTCCATTGCTTCACGTATCTTGCATATGCACCTGGTGTAGCCTTTCTTGTATACACATCAAAGCACACACCACACGTACAAACTTGCATATGACAAAGCCTCGCTGCACCACATGCCTTCTCTGACTTGCTCCAAACCTTTTTTTTCTCTCAACAAATCCTCCTTGCATGGCTTCGCTCGGTTCTGTACGCTCCAGCCGCCCCTGGTAACCACGATCCGCGATCGCTAGTGCATGCCTCAGCCTGCCAAACAGCCTTACCTGGGCCCTGGGCCCTTGTAGCCGCTTGCCTGCTTTCACACGGCCTCTTGCACCACCTGCGGGCCACGCCTGGCCTAGGCCTTTGCCCCTGCGTTGCAGCTTCCTGCTGCAGGTTCCCAACCGATCGAGACTTGATCGATCCTTCTCGTCAAGACTCTACTGCCCGCACGTTCCGCCGCCGCCGCTTTCGATCTATCGAACCAATCTAGCCGCCCGCTGATGCAACTCACCAATGCCAGCTGCTCCCGATTGCTTTTGATCTGTGACGCCCTTGATTCAATCGTACACTAATCATACACGCAAATGTGTACGATCAAGATCAAGGACTCACGGGAAGATATCACAACACAATTCTAGACACAAATTAAAATAATACAAGCTTTATATTACAAGCCAGTGGCCTCGAGGGCTCGAATACAAAAGCCCGATACACAAGAGTCAGCGGAAGCAACAATATCTGAGTACAGACATAAGTTAAACAAGGATGCCTTAAGAAGGCTAGCACAAAAGCAACAACGATCGAAGAGGCAAGGCCTCCTGCCTGGGACCTCCTAACTACTCCTGGTCGTCGGCGGTCTTCACGCAGCAACATCCATCGACGGTGGCATCTGGCTCCAGGGATCCACCATCTGGTTGCATCAACCGGAAAGAAGAAAGAAGGGGGGAAAGGGGTAGCAAAGCAACCGTGAGTACTCATCCAAAGTACTCGCAAGCATCAGATCTATACTAAGTATGCACTGGTGTCAAATGGAAAGTTTGTATATGTGGGCTGAACTGCAGAATGCCAGAATAGGGGGAAGACCTAGCCTATCGAAGACTAGCATCTTCACGCAGCTCCGAGCATCTTGCAGCATGTAGAAGAGTAAAGAATAGCAGTTTATAATTAACAAGCATGTTGTAACATTAATGCCAGAGATCCTTCCTCGACTCCCTGCGAGAAAACAATCCCGGAGCCACATATCTCAAGTATCCATTTATAATTGTATAAGATCAGGATATAAGTCTGAACGTCCATTACCGTGGACACGATATTCGAATATATAACTTCCCTGTAGGGGTGCACCACGTTACCCAACACGCTCGATCACTCTAGCCGGACACACCTTTCTGGGGTCAATGCCCGCCCTCGAAAGATCAACTCGTCGCAGCCCAACCTAGGCTCAGCAGAGAGGTCCCCGCCGGTCTACATCCTAAGCACTACGGGGTCTTGGGCCCATTGCCCGCAGCACTCCGGGTCGTTGCGCGCAGGGTGAATACCAGCACCGCCTCGGATGGCCAACACGATCCGATTGTGCCGCACTGCTGAGCTGGACGTCTGACAAAGCTTCAGCTGATACTGCGACGTCGAGGCCCATAACTATTCTCACGTGGTGGTTGCTGCGTAAAGGCCAAAGGCCAACTCAGAACAAATACCCAAACCATAGTGTATTATTAGCAGACTCACGATCAGAGACTCATGATCGAAAGTGACCCCATCGCCCCGTCTTGTGGACTTTCGACAAGGGCCTAGAATGCCCGGCCGTGCCACGTCATGATCTTGCGAGTGCTCTTCGGGCCCGCCCGACTTTCACCAAGGTCTCAAGTAAAGTCAAGGTAACTGTGTGTCCAGACATCAAGGGGAAAACCCGAGGAATCACCCCCGGTGGATTCCACTCAATGTAATCATCAAGGTGAACGTAAGAGGGACCACCCTCGAGGTTCACACATGAGGTGTTGAACGACAGAGCCGTATCGGGAATGGTGAAAGAGGAAATCACCCTCGATGACCATGGCCGAATAGCTACACTACAGAATTATCATCAGGAGTGCGTTATGAGGGATCACCCTCGGCACTCGATAGTAGCTCTGCAGAGTCAAGCAACAAAAAGGGCGTGATGCGATGTCAGGTGTCAGGCTCTAGTCGTCGATCATGTTGACCGGGTCGTCGATGATGAAGCAAGGGCAACAAGGACAAGTGGGGGTCACTAATGGATCACTAACCAACCTATACTAAGCAGTTTAGGATAAACAGGTAGGGTACAACATCAGGTACAAAAGCAGGTTATGCATCAGAATAGGAGCAAACAATAACAGTAGCAAAATCTAATGCAAGCATGAGAGTATAGAATGGGCGATATCAGGATGATCAAAGGGGGGGGCTTGCCTGGTTGCTCGGACAAGAAGGAGGGTCATCGTCGACGTACTCGATCAAAGTGGCATCAACATTGATCTCGAGGTCTACTGGAGAAAAGAGGGGGAGAAACAGTAAAGACATGCAAACAAATGCATAGCAAGATAACAAGCGGTGCTAGAGGTGTTCTAACGCGGTGCTAGGCGATACTGGTGAAGGGGGAAAACATCCGGGAAAGTTTTCCCGGTTTCGGACGTCTATCAGACAGATGAACCGGAGGGGAAAAGTTCAACGTTTGCTATGCTAGGGACGTGTGGCAGACGAAAGGACCTCGTATTCGGATTTGTCTCGTCCTTCTGAGCAACTTTCATGTAGAAAAGTTTTTCATCCGAGCTACGGTTTATTTTATATATTTTTTCAAAGTTTTAACAATATTCTGGAATTATTATTAATCCGAAATTAAATAACTAAAATGCTATGGGTACACCGAAGTGTACCCAGCGACATGCACATGCAGCTGACAGCGGGGTCCAGAGCATGCTGAGTCAGCATGGTCAACAGTCAATATTGACTGGGTTGACTGGTCAAAAGGGACAATGGGGCCCATTTGTCATTGACTATTTTTCCAAACTAATAGATTTAATCAACTGACTAGGTAATTAGGCTAATTAAGCAGGTTAATTAACTTAATTAATTACATTACTAAATAATTAATTATTAACTTTAATTATTTATTTTTCTTTAAAAAAACGTTCCAAGGGCGTGGGGGCCCGGTGTCATAGACCCTAGTGGCTTAGTGGGCGACGGGTGCGGGCGTGCGGGCCCGAGGCCACCAGGGGCGGGGGAGCACTCGAGCGCCTAGGAGGGCGCGCGCCGACGGCCATGGCGCGGCCGGTCGGAGCCGCGAGGACTGGGGCGGCGACCAGCGAGGGGAGGGGGCGCGGGGCCTGGCTGGCGTGGCCAGGGACGCGCGGTTCGGCGGCCATGTGCGACGCGGGCGACAAGCAAGGGCGGAGCGGCGCGGCCACAGCGGACCAGGGCGCGGCGACCGCGAGACGGCACGGGGCGCGCACTATGGTGACAAGAGCAAGGGGGAGAGAGGAGGGGTTCTCACCCCCGTTGTAGATGAACAGGGGGGCGTCGAGGCGCGATGACGACGCTGGGGAGGAGACGAAGACGAGGCGATGGGGGCGTGGCAGTCCGGTGGTGGCGTCAGCGGATGAGGCGGCGAGGCGTCCAGCGAGGCAGGGATCCGTGGAGGAAGGCGAGGCGACGAGGGAGACGACGTCGAGTGGCGCCAGGCGGCGCCCAGATCGAGTGAGAGGGAGCGCGGCGTAGTCGGGGTCGGCGTTGGGGCGCCGCAGGCGTCCAGCCCAGATCGAGAGCAGAGGGAGAAGCGAGGGGAGTGGGGGGAGTGGGGGGAGTCGGGGTTAGCGCTAGGGTTTCGGGGTGGGTGGCCTAATAGGCCAGCGAAAGCGGGAGTGGGCCGGCTGTTAGGACGACCTGGTGGGTCTGGTGGCCAAGCAGCCCAGGGGTGAGGGGTGAGGCCTCTTTTTCTTCTGCATTTTTTATAGTTTCTATTTACTTGATTTCTATTTAAGTTTCCCATTATTTTAGTTTTATAAAAAGTAAGAATAGCACCTAAATTAGAGCTACTAGATATGGTACTGCTATAAGAAGTTTAGTGCAATAATAAAATACTTCGCACATTTTTAATACTTATAAGGCATTTAAATAATTACTTTAGCTACTATTTTAATTATTTTAGTGCATTAAAACCTTTTATAAAAATGTGGTTTCTTCATCAATATTACTTATAAATTATTTGCCACAACTTGTACTATTTAGTTTGGACATTTGGAAAACTTTTATTTTTGACTTAAGTTTTAAATTTGAAATTAAATTGTGATTTGGATCAACCGAGGATTAGCAACTCTAATGTGATGACATGGCACCCTTAATAGTGGATTACTGTAGCTTGATTATCTGGGTGTCACAAATCTCCTCCACTACAAGAAATCTCGTCCTGAGATTTAAGTGTTGAAGTAAGGGGGGAAGACTCGAGAAAGACGGAGCTCATCACAAGATAGGTACCTGAGGGCTATCTCATTGAACGTGGCATAGAGGCATCTCTCGAGTTGAAATTTAAGAAAGTCATCAAGAGCAAGATAAGAAGGTTCAACCGGGTAGGCAATCGTTCGTTGCCTAAAACAGAGGGTGAAAGGGGTTCAGGGCAATGGGAATAAGTATTGCGTCTGATACCAGAATAGATCACTAGGAATGTGGCTCGTGATTTACATACGAACCCAAGTGCGAGGAACAATTTTGGAAAACAGGGATGTACAGGAGAGTCAGGTTTCGATCCTGTGGAACTGTGGGTTATGGGCCCATCATGTGGGTTAAAAGCAGGAAGGGTGCTAACATTTGCACGGTCATGATAGCAAGGCATGTCAGAGGACAACCTGTCAGTTATATTGGCAACAACGTTGGTACCACGGGCGAGGGACGAAGAGAACCATTTTCTTGCTCGCTAAGACGAGGTGGACCAATAGGCAAATTTCTCGTCCATCGGCGGCTACCGAAATATCATCAACAATAGTAACAAGGTCTTCCTGACAGAGTTTGTACACCGAGGTGTTTAAATAAGCAGGGAATTATCACTGCTCAGATAAGATAGGTTACAAGAAAGATTAAACAAAATAATGGAAAGGCAAGCGTAGACTCGAATCAGTTATCGATGTTCTTGGGTGTCTAACAACTTAGAACCCATGGAAAATTGGAACCGGTGAGAAATAAGAGTTGATGAAGAACTCATAAGAGGTTATGTAGTTCCATGATAATCTCGAGATACCAGAGGGTAATACTCGAGGGTATAGCAGAACAGAGGTTGGACGGGTGAAATGATCTACAGAAGACAAGTACTTCCACTTGTCCGAGAAATGAAATCAAAGAAGAATAATATGGTCGGAACCATAGTTGCAAAGGACCAATTATAGATACAAGATGAACTTATCACAAGGGGAAAATTATTATAACAAGAAGCTTCCATGATAGGATCTACATCGTGTCCATGGGCATGAACACAAAGTTCAAGGTCGACTCCCACTTCTCTAATGCATAACCTTTCATTCACTTCTCAATTTCGACAAAGCCGTAGTGTTCAGATTTTATCTAGCATAACACTAGTAGAGTATGACCCGTAGAAGTTTCCGGGTTCACACAGATTGTGGAAGGCATAGGTTCAACCCATCGGGGCATCTTAGGAACACATACCACAAAGTTTAGGAATAAATAACTCAAGCTCGGAAACAGAGCATGGTTGACAAAAGCAGGGGATACAATTTACCAAAGGCATTATGTATCCGAGGAAGCTCACAAGGTTACGGCATATGAAGGACGCTGTCGGATAGAACCCCACAACGGATCTGGTGGTACATGAGGGATCTAATGTGAGTATCGATACTCAGCCAGAAGAAGAAAGAATGCAAGGATATCGGATTATAGAAGCAACTGACAAATTCAGAGTCCAAATGCAAAGGGAATTACGATTTCCGAAATCAAGGGATCAGAAGCAAACACTCTGACCAAGGATGGTTAAGTTGAATAGACTTAGGGCACAATCGATGGCAATCTGATCGGCCGAGAACCAGCTCATGTTCGGGAAGACGTCTGAGCTGGAAAGATAATCTATAAGGATCAACTGATGATTGCGACACAGACATATCAAATCGAAAGACTCAAGATGATAATGACAAAGGACGTCAATGGATACTGCTAGGCATATGGAATTAACCAGAGTGTAGGCAGGTAAGACTTTCTAAAGCAATAGGCGGCAGAGGTCATCGAAAGCTCGGATTGTATTACCAAGTATCTCATGAAGCATAAGAATATCTGGGGTGAATGGATACTCGATAAGATCGAGTAATTATCCGAAGGGGTATTCATGCGGCAAGGACTGCAGGGCAGCAAGCATAAAGGATCCTCGGAACATCGATGAGTATTTCAGGACATCTTAATAACAAGAGCAACTGGGGATGAAGGTATGAATGACAACGTAGGTAGTTACGCATAAGGATTTATCGGTGGTAGGGATTGCAACGGCGAAGGACACAAGGGTCTCGAGAAAGCATCGGAGAGTATTTTCAGAATCTTCTGGTGAAGCGGGCCATCATCTAGAATGAAGGGGCTCTCCGGGAGAAGTATTTACGAGAACCAGAGTTATAGTTTGCAAAACCATTTAACCCGAATGGAAGAGAGATCAGATTCCCAAAGTATAGACGAGGAATAAAAGATCCTAATACCACCCAATTGGCGACGTCGGCACGTAAGCCACACAGCTATGTTAATAAAACAATTTTTAAAAGACTAGACTCAACTTCGGCCAAGGAGTTGGAAAGGGGGATCCTACATGCAGTCGGCTCTGATACCAACTTGTGACGCCCTTGATTCAATCGTACACTAATCATACACGCAAATGTGTACGGTCAAGATCAAGGACTCGCGGGAAGATATCACAACACAACTCTAGACACAAATTAAAATAATACAAGCTTTATATTACAAGCCAGGGGCCTCGAGGGCTCGAATACAAAAGCTTGATACACAAGAGTCAGCGGAAGCAACAATATCTGAGTACAGACATAAGTTAAACAAGGATGCCTTAAGAAGGCTAGCACAAAAGCAACAACGATCGAAGAGGCAAGGCCTCCTGCCTGGGACCTCCTAACTACTCCTGGTCGTCGGTGGTCTTCACGTAGCAGCATCCATCAGCGGTGGCATCTGGCTCCAGGGATCCACCATCTGGTTGCATCAACTAGAAAGAAGAAAGAAGGGGGAAAAGGGGTAGCAAAGCAACCGTGAGTACTCATCCAAAGTACTCGCAAGCATCAGATCTATACTAAATATGCACTGGTATCAAATGGAAGGTTTGTATATGTGGACTGAACTGCAGAATGCCAGCATAGGGAGGAAGACCTAGCCTATCAAAGACTAGCATCTTCACGCAGCTCCGAGCATCTTGCAGCATGTAGAAGAGTAAAGAATAGCAGTTTATAATTAACAAGCATGTTGTAACATTAATGCCCAGAGATCCTTCCTCGACTCCCTGCGATAAAACAATCCCGGAGCCACATATCTCAAGTATCCATTTGTAGTTGTATAAGATCAGGATATAAGTCTGAACTTCCATTACCGTGGACACGATATTCGAATATATTACTTCCCTGCAGGGGTGCACCACGTTACCCAACACGCTCGATCACTCTAGCCGTACACACCTTTCTGGGGTCAATGCCCGCCCTTGGAAGATCAACACGTCGCAGCCCGACCTAGGCTCAGCAGAGAGGTTGTCACGCCCCGAGACCGACGCTCCAGACGGCTTCCATGTTCTTCGTGATTGATGTGTGTTTTATTCGCTTGTTGCATCTCATCATTGCATCATCCGCATTGCATCAGCACATCGTTGCCGTCATTTTTCAAAATTTGCATCCGTTCGTGGTTTCCGTGTTCCCCCTTGCCTCATTGACCGTTCTGGGACCAACCGGGTTTTTCGAGTCCCTCTTGTCTGGCCACTTAATCTCTTTGCTCAATGCACAGACCCCTCGCGCGTGTCCGAGACTTCCCCAAACCCGAACCGGACTGTCGTCACCGTTGGGTCCGGATCATCCCCAAACATCTATAAAACATCTTTGTTTTCTTATTTGGACTCCCTACCTATTTCTTCTCGACCGCCCGATTATGATCGGATGGACCGAGTTAACCCCTAACCAAAACCCACTCGCTATATATAGCAGCCTAACCCTAGATCCTAGGACGTTGTCCCATCCAATCGTCCACCTCGCGCCGCCTCGCCCTTGTCCCCCGTCGCCTCACTGCCGCCTTTGTTCGCTGTTGTCCGCCTCCCGCTCATGCCTGAGGACCGAGCGCCTCCACCTTGGCCCGGCAGCCCCACCTTGCTCGTGGTTTGCCGCTGCCTAGACCATCTCCGGCCAGGGCTCCTTCGCCTCCTTGCTGCTGCCACTCGAGGCCCTGGTGTTGCTTCGTTTTGGATTGTCAAGACCGACTACACAAAACCGCCAGTACCTCTACGCACGGATACACCAATACTGTCTTGGATAACGTCAAGTACCACGACAACCATGTCCCGTCAAGTTCGTCTACAGAATGAGTACCACTACGCCCGAATACCGTGGATGCACCAAGTTCCACTACGAGATGTACCACTACCATCGCCTAGATCGCGAGTACCTCTACCGTTGCCGTGAATGACTACTTCCACGACGTCCGTGAACCACTACTTCCACTACCGCCGCGAGAACGACTACTTCCACTACGGCCCGTGTACCACTACTTCCTTCGTCGAACTCGACCCGCTCCGAAATGCACGCTTTGAAGGTACAAACCCGAGACGACGCCCGTGAACGAATGCATGTGTGTTGTATGAGATGCTCGTGTTTGCACCGTGTCCGAGAGAGGTCTTTGCACGTTCCTCGTTTGCCATGTCGCCGTCCCGTGGGAACCCGGAATCTGAGATCACCCCACCATCCTTGCATGACACGCTCACGCCCACTTCTTTTTGCATCGGTATCTCCGTGAGCTATCGGAACCGATATGTTGCCGTGGCATCATTTTTGGATTCGTCGCCGTGGCACCCTTTCTTTCCACCACGCTGACAAATGCTTCATAACATGCTCATGTCAACATTTTCATAAAATTGCATATAACTTGTATATGTCATCCGCATCATGATAACAACATTTGAATGCTTAAAATTGTGTTTGCATTAAATTGCTAAATGACATGGGGATTTTTCCGGAATTGTTGTTTGTTGTTCCGGCCTCATTTAAGCTTGCCTAAATAGTTAGTTTAGTTATGCTTCACCCCTTGTCATGTTTAACAACATTTAATATTGATGAGTAGCCTAAACGAGAGTGAACTAAATAATTGAATGTGGTGGTCCTTCAATATGCAACTCGTTGCATATTGAGCTCCACTTAACTTGTAGCATCGTTTGTTGCACTTTGCCATGCCATGCCTATCTAAACCGGACATGCATCATACTTGGTTGTGCATCATGCCATGCTTATGTGATGGTTGTTTACCGTGTTGCTTGCTTCTTTCCGGTTGCGCTTCTCCTTGATAGTTCCGGTAACGTTGCGTTCATGAGGAATTGTTCGACTATGTTCGTTTGTCTTCTTCATGGACTCATTCTTCTTCCTTGCGGGATTTCAGGCAAGATGACCATTACCCTCGATATCACTTCTATCTTTGCTTGCTAGTTGCTTCATTCTATCGCTATGCTGTGCTACCTATCACTTGTTTATCAAGCCTCCCAAATTGTCATGTCAGCCTCTAACCTTTTCACCCTTCCTAGCAAACCATTGCTTGGCTATGTTACCGCTTTGCTCAGCCCCTCTTATAGCGTTGTTAGTGCAGGTGAATTTGAAGATTGCTCCATGTTGGACAGGATTATGTTGGGATATCACAATATCTCTTATTTAATTAATGCATCTATATACTTGGTAAAGGGTGGAAGGCTCGGCCTTATGCCTGGTGTTTTGTTCCACTCTTGCCGTCCTAGTTTCCGTCATACCGGTGTTATGTTCCTTGATTTTGCGTTCCTTACGCGGTTGGGTGATTTATGGGACCCCCTTGACAGTTCGCTTTGAATAAAACTCCTCCAGCAAGGCCCAACCTTGGTTTTAACATTTGCCACCTAAGCCTTTTTCCCTTGGGTTCTGCAGACTCAAGGGTCATCTTTATTTACCCCCCGCCCCCCGGGCCAGTGCTCCTTCGGGTGCTGGTCCAAACCGAGCGATGTCCGGCGCCCCCTGGGCAACCAGGGTCTATGCCAACCCGACGTCTGGCTCATCCGGTGTGCCTTGAGAACGAGATACGTGCGACTCCTATCGGGATTTGTCGGCACATCAGGCGGCTTTGCTGGTCTTGTTTTACCATTGTCGAAATGTCTTGTAAACCGGGATTCCGAGACTGATCGGGTCTTCCTGGGAGAAGGAATATCCTTCGTTGATCGTGAGAGCTTGTGATGGGCTAAGTTGGGACACCCCTATAGGGTATAAACTTTCGAGAGCCGTGCCCGTGGTTATGTGGCAGATTGGAATTTGTTAATGTACGGTTGTAGAGAACTTGACACTTGACTTAATTAAAATGCATCGACCGCGTGTGTAGCCGTGATGGTCTCTTTTCGGCGGAGTCCGGGAAGTGAACACGGTCTTGGTGTTATGATTGTGCGTAAGCAGTTCCAGGATCACTTCTTGATGACTTCTAGCTTCTCGACGCTCCGTTGCTTCTCTTCTCGCTCTTACTTGCGAATGTTAGCCACCATATTTGCTTAGTGCTTGCTGCAACTCTACTTCATTACCCCTTCCTACCCATAAGCTTAAATAGTCTTAATCTCATGGGTTTTGAGATTGCTGAGTCCTCGTGACTCACCAGATACTATCACAACAGTTGTAGGTGCCGATGATACTGGTACAGGTGTTGCAACCGAGCTCAGATAGGAGCTCAAGGAAGATCTTGTTCGTTGCTATGTTTCGTTTCATGTTGATTAGTAGTGGAGCCCAGTTGGGATGATCGGGGATCTAGCAGTTGGGTTATCTTCTTGTCTTTTGGCTTCGTCCGTAGTCGGATTATGTGTGTGCTCTGAATGATGTATGATTTATTTAAGTACTTGTGTGAAATGGCGATTGTAAGCCAACTCTTTATCCCATTCTTGTTCATTACATGGGACTGTGTGAAGATGACCCTTCTTGCGACAAAACCACCATGCGGTTATGCCTCTAAGTCGTGCTTAGACACGTGGGAGATATAGCCGCATCGTGGGCGTTACAGAGGTCCCCGCCGGTCTACATCCTAAGCACTCCGGAGTCTTGGGCCCATCTCCCGCATCACTCCGGGTCGTTGCACACAGGGTGAATACCAGAACCGCCTCGGATGGCCAGCACGATCCGACCGTGCCGCACTGCTGAACTGGACGTTTGACAAAGCTTCAGCTGATACTGCGACGTCGAGGCCCATAACTATTCTCACGTGGTGGTTGGTGCGTAAAGGCCAAAGGCCAACTCAGAACAAATACCCAAACCATAGTGTATTATTAGCTTGCGGAGACGAGCAGAGACCCCGTCGCCCCGTCTCATGGACTTTCGACAAGGGCCTAGAATGCCCGGCCATGCCACGTCATGATCTTGCGGGTGCTCTCTGGGCCCACCCGACTTTCACCAAGGTCTCAAGTAAATTCAAGGTAACTGTGTGTCCAGACATCAAGGGGAAAACCCGAGGAATCACCCCCAGTGGATTCCACTCAATGTAATCATCAAGGTGAACATAAGAGGAACCACCCTCGAGGTTCACACTTGAGGTGTTGAACGACAGAGCCATATCGGGAATGGTGAAAGAGGAAATCACCCTCGATGACCACGACCGAATAGCTACACTACAGAATTATCATCAAGAGTGCATTATGAGGGATCACCCTCGGCACTCGATAGTAGCTCTGCAGAGTCGAGCAACAAAAGGGGCGTGATGCGATGTGAGGTGTCAGGCTCTGGTCGTCGATCACGTTGATCAGGTCGTCGATGATGAAGCAGGGGCAACAAGGACAAGTGGGGGTCACTGATGGATCACTAACCAACCTATACTAAGCAGTTTAGGATAAACAGGTAGGGTACAACATCAGGTACAAAAGCAGGCTATGCATCAGAATAGGAGCAAACAATAACAGTAGCAAAATCTAATGCAAGCATGAGAGTATAGAATGGGCGATATCAGGATGATCAAAGGGGGGGGGCTTGCCTGGTTGCTCAGACAAGGAGGGTCGTCGTCGACATAGTCGATCACAGTGACATCAACATCGGTCTCAAGGTCTACCGGAGAAAAGAGGGGGGAGAAACAGTAAATACACGAAAACAAAAGCATAGCAAGATAACAAGCGGTGCTAGAGGTGTTCTAACGCGGTGCTAGGCGATACTGGTGAAGGGGGAAAACATCCGGGAAAGTTTTCCCGGTTCCGGACGTCTGTCAGACAAATGAACAGGAGGGGAAAAGTTCAACGTTTGCTATGCTAGGGACGTGTGGCGGACGAAAGGAACGCGTATTCGGATTCGTCGCGTTGTTCTGAGAAACTTTCATGTAGAAAAGTTTTTCATCCGAGCTACGGTTTATTTTATATATTTTTTCAAAGTTTTAACAATATTCTGGAATTATTATTAATCCGAAATTAAATAACTAAAATGCTATGGGTACACCGAAGTGTACCCAGCGACGTGCACATGCAGCTGACAGCGGGGTCCAGAGCATGCTGAGTCAGCATGGTCAACAGTCAATATTGACTGGGTTGACTGGTCAAAAGGGACAATGGGGCCCATTTGTCATTGACTATTTTTCCAAACTAATAGATTTAATCAACTGACTAGGTAATTAGGCTAATTAAGCAGGTTAATTAACTTAATTAATTACATTACTAAATAATTAATTATTAACTTTAATTATTTATTTTTCTTCAAAAAAAACGTTCCAAGGGCGTGGGGCCCCGGTGTCATAGACCCTAGTGGCTTAGCGGGCGACGGGTGCGGGCGTGCGTGCCCGAGGCCACCAGGGGCGGGGGAGCACTCGAGCGCCCAGGAGGGCGCGCGCCGGCGGCCATGGCGCGGCCGGTCAGAGCCGCGAGGACTGGGGCGGTGACCAGAGAGGGGAGGGGGCGCGGGGCCTGGCTGGCGTGGCCAGGGACGCGCGGTCCGGCGGCCACGCGCGACGCGGGCGGCAAGCAAGGGCGGAGCGGCGGCCACGGCGGACCAGGGCGCGGCGACCGCGAGACGGCGCGGGGCGCACACTACGGTGACAAGAGCGAGGAGGGAGAGGAGGGGTTCTCACCCCCGTTGTAGATGAACAGGGGGGGTGTCGAGGCGCGATGACGACACTGGGGAGGAGACGAAGACGAGGCGATGGGGGCGAGGCAGTCCGGTAGTGGCGGCGGCGGACGAGGCGGCGAGGCGTCCAGCGAGGCAGGGCTCCGTGGAGGAAGGCGAGGCGACGAGGGAGACGTCGTCGAGTGGCGCCAGGCGGCGTCCAGATCGAGCGGGGGGGCGCGGCATAGTCGGGGTCGGCGTTGGGGCGTCACGGGCGTCCAGCCCAGATCGAGAGCAGAGGGACGAGCGAGGGGAGTGGGGGGAGTGGGGGTATACCTGGCCAAGCGGGCCGGCCCGGCACGGCACGGCTCGGCCCGCCGTAAACGTGCCTGGCACGGCACGGCCCGTCTCGACACGAATAATAACCGGGCCGTGCCGTGCCGGCCCACGGGCGGGAGCTAGCAGCCCAGGCACGGCACGTAGTCTATATGGGCCGGCACGCGGCACGCCCAGGCACGCCGGCCCGTTGGAGGACGCTGGGCCGTCTGGCGCAATTTTTTTCTTTTTCTTCGCAATACCTCTGAAAACTGCAAAAAAAGGCTAAAAAAATTAGAAAATTGCAAAATCTGGTAGACTATTATGTGAGATAAATCTAGAGTTTTATTAGCACATATACATCATTAAAACTCCCATCTAAAAAAATAAAAGAATACAAGACATACTCTATAATTACAAAAGGATAAAAAATACAAAGACTACAGTATAACACTACTACTACTTAGATTCAAGCACTAATAAAATACGCATGCACTATGAAGATATTAAACATATTAGGGTATTCGGTATTTATATAGGACATATATATTTATATTTTTCAAAAAAACATAAACGGGCCGTGTCGTGCCGGCCCGCGTGCCTAGGCTCCAGGCCCAGGCACGGCCCATGGCGTGCCGCGTGCCGGGCCTGGCCCGTTTAGCCCGGGCCGTGCCGTGCCTGGGTCGTGCCGGGCCTGCGTGCTACCGGGCCGGCCCAGTTAGCACGGCCCGTTTGGCCAGCTATAGTGGGGGTTAGCGCTAGGGTTTCGGGGTGGGTGGCCTAATAGGCCAGCGAAAGCGGGAGTGGGCCGTCTGTTAGGACGACCTGGTGGGTCTGGTGGCCAAGCAGCCCAGGTGTGAGGGGTGAGGCCTCTTTTTCTTCTACCTTTTTTTATAGTTTCTGTTTACTTGATTTCTATTTAAGTTTCCGATTATTTTAGTTTTATAAAAAGGTAAGAATAGCACCTAAATTAGAGATACTAGATATGCTACTGCTATAATAAGTTTAGTGCAATAATAAAATACTTCGCACATTTTTAATACTTATAAGGCATTTAAATAATTACTTTAGCTGCTATTTTAATTATTTTAGTGCATTAAAACCTTTTATAAAAATATGGTTTCTTCACCAATATTACTTATAAATTATTTGCCACAACTTGTACTATTTAGTTTGAACATTTGGAAAACTTTTATTTTTGACTTAAGTTTTAAATTTGAAATTGAATTGTGATTTGGATCAACCGAGGATTAACAACTGTAATGTGATGACATGGCACCCTTAACAGTGGATTACTGTAGCTTGATTATCCGGGCGTCACATGATCCAATCTCGCCACGTTGCTCCCGTCGAATACCGCAGGAAAAATCTTCCAACCGCAGGAAAAATCTTCCAATCGATCAGCTAAGCTTCGATACGATTATTCTGCACACCGTCTTCAACGCGGCTTCCAAAGATTCATCCTCTAGATCATTATCACGGCCTCTTCGAACCTTGCTCATGATATCACTTCTTAGAATAAATCCGAGGCGCTCTGTTGATCTATCGAGGACCAAGCAATCACGCCAGGCAGGACACCGAGATTTGTTAATGAGGTTCACCGATATGGCTGCATCCCAGGGGCCTGACTACGGGCGCTCCTCCCCGTGACATTGTCACAATACCGCACCCCAGCCGCCCGGGCGCCAGCACACGCCGCCGGCTCCCCCGCATGCCCGTGCTATTATGTTGGCATAGGTTACATCGTGTGTCTATCCCCGCTATATATGAGAGGCCTAGGATACAAGTGTGCTACTAGGACACTACTCCATATCGTATCTAAACACAATACTAATCAGAGTCCAACTGTAACCTATCTTGTACAATAATATTCGACACAACTCTAACACATCTGTACTGAATTGAATTTAAGAAGAGCGCACACATTTCTTTTCATTTAGCATACAACTATCCACTTCACATGAAATATTTGAAGTAAGCTTGCAAGAAATAGCATTCTTCATATTTAAGTTAAAAGAACAAGAACTGTAATAACGTATTGATACAGAGTAAACAAAGATGTTTCACAATGTTGTAATAAAATAACACATATGATTCTCCAACTAAAAAAGGTTTATCCCAATTCTCTTCACCAAATCACGCATGAGTTGTGGAATGTTTTCTATGCATTCATTGTCCTTGTACGACAGCAAGTGTACCAACACCTGAATTTGTAGGCCATAATAGTCCTCCACGTGCATTATGCTGTCATGCAAGGTTCACATCTAAAAGGACACATGAATGGTGAACGTAGAGTACTCACCTGGACAACTGGTAATCCATGTTCATGATCATGCCACGATGCACATAAACTTTAAAACTAAATACCCAGACATATTGCTGCATAGAAGTAATTTTTTTAGCAATATGATAGAAGAAAAGATGGTCAAATAATTGGAATGTCAAGGTGCCGCGTCACCGGGAGGACGGTCTTGAGGTGCTTTACACCGGTGAGCCAGTCCCGGCTGCCGTCATTTCATCGACGTATACAGGTTCTCTTCCACGACTGATGAACGTGCCCACAAAAGATCGGGCAGAGAGAGAGAAGAAAGAGATATATGCAGGGCCGTCAATGGGGTAGAGCCACACCTAAAAAATAGAATAAGAAATTAGTTATTTATTGTGCATCACATTGTACACTTATAGAGCATTAGATCATTAAATATTACTTTGGTTCGACATGTCTTTGAAGGGAGTACGATCACTCGATCGTGCCAGAGACTTCATCTGCAAGGAAGATAGTGCCAAAAAAATGTTTTTGTTACGTGGCCACCGTGATAAGCTTGTAGAGTGAACGCTTATTCTACCTCATTCCACTTCATATTCGACTTATGCACTACTACTTATTATATCACGAATTAAAATCACTAATGATGATGATTTAAAAATTATTCATGCAAATATGCTATTTGCCAAATGTCTACAGTGAAATTCAGTTGACATTACCTCAACAACATAAATTATAATTTGTCGATGCAAATTAAAATGTTACACATTTTATCTCCGTAAAATTAATAGCACGTGGTACTACAACTATCTTGCTTTCTTTTGAGTCACAACATTTCATGAGGTTCTTTTTTAGGATCGTTTACATTACATTAGATATTGTCCACATGAGAAAATATAAGAAATTTCAGCATCGTTGCACAAGAGAAAAACACAGCTTATTATAACATTTGGCCCACCCGCGAGAATTAATTTGTTCAACAGCCTATTACATCAAGTGCCAGCACCGATGTGCCACTATGCGCACCGCCCGATCCTCTGGACGGCACAAATCAACAACTGGATAGCAAAATCAGGCCCGGTGGAAACCCTACACAAAATATCCTCCACATCCACGGAAAGGAAGGACATAGCGGCTGCGTCGGCGCCGAATTCCTTGTTAGCATGGCTGCGCCGACAACCTGAGATGCTCGACGGCGATGTCGCGTCTGGTGTCGATCTACCTCGCTGTGCTTGTTGACAACGTGGTGCCGCCGTCCTTGAAGGCAGACGTTCTGGCCATGGTGATGGGGGCTGAGTGGGCCGTCGCCCTTGATGGCAGGCGCGGTGGCCAGGAAACGGCGGCTGCGGGCGGTACGGTGACGGCGGGCCGGGAGACGGCGTCTGCGCGGAAGACGGAGGCTGAGCGGTTTCTGTGTGCTGGAGTTTGCTCCGGCGGTGTGGAGAGGAGCGACAGTCTGCGCATCGCAAAGGGATGGAGCCCCCCTTCTCCCAGCCAGTCGCCGATTTTATGTGGTACGTGTTTTTCTGCAACCTTGCGTATTAGTCTGAAGCATATTATTCTATTCTGCTCGAAGCCCAAATAGTAATCGGAAAACCATTGTTTTACTTTGGATGGCAGTATGGGGTTCGTGACGCGCGGGGTGATAATGTCAGAGGGTCGGGCGGTGGACGGAGCTATGCGGGCAGCATCGCCCGCGGTGGAGCGCCTTCGTCAGAGTGGAAGATTCCCCCCATGGCTCAGGCAAGAGAAAGTGGCTGTGGTGGGACCGGGGTCCGCATCCACGATAGGCTGACGGTGCGTCAGTCAGCTTTTGACCGGATCGTCTCGGGGCCCGGGCAGGTGGATAAGGACACCACGGAGATGATTCGAATTTCGAATCCTTCTGGCACGGGCGCTTCGAGGAGACAGGTGGTTGGCCAGGTGGTTCTAGAACGGACCGATGGTGAGGGGGCGCGGCTTTCGGCACCAATCATGCAGCCAGAGGATCAGGCTGATTCGCACGCGCGTTTGGAGGCGACTCCGATGGATACAGTTGTTGATCCTGAGGGGATGCGGCTTTTGGCTGCCCGGGCTGACAAGACCACGGTCGGGATGGGTGGGCCTGTGGTGTCGCCGCAGTTGGAGGGCCCCACGGTGGAGGTGGTGACTGCTGTGCCCCCCACTTTGGTGGTTGGTGCGGGACAGGACCCCAGGTCGGATCGCGACAAGGGAGGCATGGATGCGGCTATGTTGGGTGGCGTGGCGGGCCACATGCAGGCTGTGATCTCGGACGCCACACCGGATCCAATTGGGGGTACACTGGAGCCTGCCCCGCACGAGCCTATCGGTGATCTGGTGCGTAGTGGAGGATCTGTGGGAATCGGTGCCCAGGCTACTTCGCAGGGAGTGTTGGTGCCAATGATTGGCACGGATCCCCATACTGGCGGGGACAAGGAGGCCCCTTGCCAAGTGGCGTCCATGCGGGAGCTTGAGGCCGGGCAGCTATCTTCTCACGTTAACGGTGACATGCATAACGTCGAGTTGGCATGCAATGGGGGCATGAAGACACAGGAAGTCGCTGCCTTCGGTAAGCTAAAGTGGTTCTGCAATGCTCTCGTCCGCAAGTTGGCTCCCCCTCTCCTACAGGAAGTGCGATCCTCGTTGAGACCAGAAGCAGAACCATTCACACCTAGGCGTACTACACGTGGAGCCAAGCGCACGATGTCGTCGATTCCTGCCAAGGCTACTCAGGCGGAGAACGTGCTTATGCGAGCACTAGGCTTGGTTCCGGAAGATTTAGATGGGAATGAGGACGCAATTGCCGAGCTTGCGGACATCTTCGACTCTCCTCTCCGCGAACAGCACATCAAGGTGATCGCTGCCTTGTTTGGGAAGGAAGTTCCTCCTGCTTGTGAGTTGAGGATGGGTTTCACGGTGGCTAGTTCAGCTTGATTGTTGGGCTCGGCTTTGGGTGTTCTTCATCACATGATTCATGGATCCAAACCCACATGTGTTGTGTTGGAACGTGAGGGGCCTTAACAACCCTGCCAAGAAGCATGCGGTTAGGGAGTTTGTTGTGGCAGCTAAGGTTAGCCTTGTGTGTCTCCAAGAGACGAAGCTCGATGTATTTGATCCTTTCATCGTTATGCAATGCATTAGCCCATCCTTCGATGGGTTTGACTATGTTCCGGCGGAGGAGACTCGTGGGGGCATCCTAATTGCATGGGATAGCACGATGATATCCGTGAACAACATTGTGCGCGACACCAACTCTATCACAGGGCTCGTTCATGATAAGGGAGGATCGACTTGGTGGGTTACGGTGGTGTACGGGCCGCAAGGAGAAGGCCCCAAAACACAATTTCTCTGCGATCTTCATGCATTGCGCGTGGCTCGCCCTGGGCCGTGGATGGTTTTGGGGGACTTTAACATGATTCTTCGGGCGGAGGACAAAAGCAACAATAACATTAACAGACGCATCATGAGGAGATTTAAGGAGTTTGTGGACAATAACGAACTTAAGGAGGTTTACATGCATGGCAGGAGATTCACATGGACTAATGAAAGGGATCATCCGGTGATGACTAAGATCGATCGTGTGTTGGTGACTGTGGACTGGGAGCTTGCTCACCCTGATGTCCTCCTCCAAGCTCTGTCTACTAACATATCGGACCACGCCCCGCTCCACTTGTCTACTTCAGCCCCTTTCTGTCACAAGAGAAGATTCCGTTTTGAGATGTACTGGACCAAATTGGAAGGGTTTGAACAAGCTGTTCGTGATGCATGGGTATGTGACGAAAACATTGTGGGCCCCTTCAAGAGGATGGATGCGCTCCTAAGGAATACGGCTGTTGCGCTTCAAGCTTGGGGGCAGAGGAAGTTTGGTAACATTAAGATGCAGATCGCGATCGCCAACTATGTCATTCTTAAATTTGACCGCGCCATGGAGATGCGTGCTCTTACCCCCGCAGAGCTCTGGCTTCGCAAAACTGTCAAACTGGCTCTGCTAGGTCTGTCCTCTCTGCAACGTACCATCGAGCGTCAGCGCTCCAGGCTACGATGGATGCGGGAAGGTGACGCGAATACCAAACTTTTTCAGGCTGTGGCAAATGGGCGGAGATCAAAAAATTTCATCCCCCACCTTAGGCATAACGGGGTGCTCATCACTGACCAAGAGAGGAAGGGGGAAATCTTCACAGAGGCATATGAGCAGTTGCTGGGTCATGCTACGACCAGGGAGACAGACCTTGACCTAAATTTCTTGGGTATGGAGAATCATGACCTAGGTGAACTTGAGGATATGTTCACAGAGGAAGAAGTGTGGAACACCATCAAGGAGCTACCACCTGATCGGGCACCTGGGCCGGATGGCTTCATTGTTGCGTTCTATCAGAGGCATGGACGATCATTAAAAATGATGTGATGGCAATGATAATGAAGCTGTACGTCATGGATGGGAGGGGTTTCGGAAGGCTTAACAAAGCACACATTGTGCTCATCCCTAAGAAATCTGATGCGGAGTTGGTTGGGGATTTTCGTCCTATCAGCCTAACCCACAGCGCTGCCAAGCTCTTCGCTAAGATGTTGGCTAACCGTGCAAGGAGGAGAATGAAAGATATTGTCACGGCTAATCAGTTTACGTTTATTTGCGGCAGACACTTGCACGATAACTTCCTTCTTGTGAGGCAAGTTGCCAGGAAGATACACGCACGCAAAGTAGCGGGGGTGTTCCTAAAGTTAGATATTTCGAGGGCGTTTGATTCTATATCTTGGCCCTTCTTGTTTGAAGTTATGAGGCGCAAAGGATTTGGACAGAGATGGTTAGCTTGGACAGCCATCCTACTGCGCACGGCATCTACTAAAGTCCTCGTTAATGGCGTTCCTGGCAGGAGTTTTTGGCCCACGCAAGGTTTGAGACAAGGCGACCCGGTTGAAGGAAATATGCCCTAGAGGCAATAATAAAGTTATTATTTATTTCCTTATTCCATGATAAATGTTTATTATTCATGCTAGAATTGTATTAACCGGAAACATAATACATGTGTGAATACATAGACAAACAAAGTGTCACTAGTATGCCTCTACTTGACTAGCTCGTTAATCAAAGATGGTTATGTTTCCTAACCATGAACAATGAGTTGTTATTTGATTAACGAGGTCACATCATTAGTTGAATGATCTGATTGACATGACCCATTTCATTAGCTTAGCACCCGATCGTTTAGTATGTTGCTATTGCTTTCTTCATGACTTATACATGTTCCTATGACTATGAGATTATGCAACTCCCGTTTACCGGAGGAACACTTTGGGTACTACCAAACGTCACAACGTAACTAGGTGATTATAAAGGAGTACTACAGGTGTCTCCAATGGTCGATGTTGGGTTGGCGTATTTTGAGATTAGGATTTGACACTCCGATTGTCGGAGCGGTATCTCTGGGCCCTCTCGGTAATACACATCACATAAGCCTTGCAAGCATTACAACTAATATGTTAGTTGTGAGATAATGTATTACGGAACGAGTAAAGAGACTTGCCGGTAACGAGATTGAACTAGGTATTGGATACCGACGATCGAATCTCGGGCAAGTAACATACCGATGACAAAGGGAACAACGTATGTTGTTATGCGGTCTGACCGATAAAGATCTTCGTAGAATATGTAGGAGCCAATATGGGCATCCAGGTCCCGCTATTGGTTATTGACCGGAGACGTGTCTCGGTCATGTCTACATTGTTCTCGAACCCGTAGGGTCCGCACGCTTAAGGTTACGATGACAGTTATATTATGAGTTTATGCATTTTGATGTACCGAAGGTTGTTCGGAGTCCCGGATGTGATCACGGACATGACGAGGAGTCTCGAAATGGTCGAGACGTAAAGATTGATATATTGGAAGCCTATGTTTGGACATCGGAAGTGTTCCGGGTGAAATCGGGATTTTACCGGGTTACCGGGAGGTTACCGGAACCCCCCGGGAGCCATATGGGCCTTCATGGGCCTTAGTGGAAAGGAGAAAGGGGCAGCCCAAGGGGGCTGCGCGCCTCCCCCCTTCCCCTAGTCCTATTAGGACTAGGAGAGGTGGCCGGCCACCCCTCTCCCTCTTTCCCCCTTGGGAATCCTAGTTGGAATAGGATTGGGGGGAGTCCTACTCCCGGTAGGAGTAGGACTCCTCCTGCGCCCTCCTCCTTGGCCGGCGCCCCTCTCCCCCTTGGCTCCTTTATATACTGAGGTAGAGGCACCCCAAAGACACACAAGTTGACACAAGTTGATCCACGTGATCTATTCCTTAGCCGTGTGCGGTGCCCCCAGCCACCATATTCCTCGATAATACTGTAGCGGAGTTTAGGCGAAGCCCTGCTGCTGTAGTTCATCAAGATCGTCACCACGCCGTCGTGCTGACGGAACTCTTCCCCGACACTTTGCTGGATTGGAGTCCGGGGATCGTCATCGAGCTGAACGTGTGCTCGAACTCGGAGGTGTCGTAGTTTCGGTGCTTGATCGGTTGGATCAAGAAGACGTACGACTACTTCCTCTACGTCGTGTCATCGCTTCCGCAGTCGGTCTGCGTTGGGTACGTAGACAATACTCTCCCCTCGTTGCTATGCATCACATGATCTTGCGTGTGCGTAGGAAAATTTTTAAAATTACTACGAAACCCAACAGTGGTATCAGAGCCTAGGTTATTTATGTTGATGTTATATGCATGAGTAGAACACAAGTGAGTTGTGGACGATACAAGTCATACTGCCTACCAGCATGTCATACTTTGGTTCGGCGGTATTGTTGGACGAGACGACCCGGACCAACCTTACGCGTACGCTTACGCGAGACCGGTTCCCTCGACGTGCTTTGCACAGAGATGGCTTGCGGGCGACTGTCTCTCCAACTTTAGTTGAACCAAGTATGGCTACGCCCGGTCCTTGCGAAGGTTAAAACGAAGTCTATTTGACAAACTATCATTGTGGTTTTGATGCGTAGGTGAGATTGGTTCTTACTTAAGCCCGTAGCAGCCACGTAAAACATGCAACAACAAAGTAGAGGACGTCTAACTTGTTTTTGCAGGGCATGTTGTGATGTGATATGGTCAAGGCATGATGCTGAATTTTATTGTATGAGATGATCATGTTTTGTAACCGAGTTATCGGCAACTGGCAGGAGCCATATGGTTGTCGCTTTATTGTATGCAATGCAATCGCGATGTAATGCTTTACTTTATTACTAAACGGTAGTGATAGTCGTGGAAGCATAAGGTTGGCGAGACGACAACAATGCTACGATGGAGATCAAGGTGTCGCGCCGGTGACGATGGTGATCATGACGGTGCTTCGGAGATGGAGATCACAGGCACAAGATGATGATGGCCATATCATATCACTTATATTGATTGCATGTGATGTTTATCTTTTTATGCATCTTATCTTGCTTTTATTGACGGTAGCATTATAAGATGATCTCTCACTAAATTATCAAGAAGTGTTCTCCCTGAGTATGCACCGTTGCGAAAGTTCTTCGTGCTGAGACACCACGTGATGATCGGGTGTGATAGGCTCTACGTTCAAATACAACGGGTGCAAAACAGTTGCACACGCGGAATACTCAGGTTATACTTGACGAGCCTAGCATATACAGATATGGCCTCGGAACACGGAGACCGAAAGGTCGAGCGTGAATCATATAGTAGATATGATCAACATAGTGATGTTCACCGATGAAACTGCTCCATCTCACGTGATGATCGGACATGGTTTAGTTGATTTGGATCACGTGATCACTTAGAGGATTAGAGGGATGTCTATCTAAGTGGGAGTTCTTAAGTAATATGATTAATTGAACTTTAATTTGTCATGAACTTAGTCCTGGTAGTATTAGCATATCTATGTTGTAGACCAATAGCTCGCGTTGTTGCTTTCATATGCTTATTTTGATATGTTCCTAGAGAAAATTGTGTTGAAAAATGTTAGTAGCAATGATGCGGATTTGATCCGCGATCTGAGGTTTATCCTCATTGCTGCACAGAAGAATTATGTCCTTAATGCACCGCTAGGTGACAGACCTATTGCAGGAGCAGATGCAGACGTTATGAACGTTTGGCTAGCTCAATTTGATGACTACTTGATAGTTATGTGCACCATGCTTTATGGCTTAGAATCGGGACTTCAAAGATGTTTTGAACATCATGGACCATATGAGATGTTCCAGTAATTGAAGTTAATATTTCAAGCAAATACCCGAGTTGAGAGATATGAAGTCTCCAACAAGTTCTATAGCTAAAAGATGGAGGAGAATCGCTCAACTAGTGAGCATGTGCTCAGATTGTCTAGGTACTTCAATCGCTTGAATCAAGCGGGAGTTAATCTTCCAGATAAGATAGTGATTGACAGAATTCTCCAGTCACCATCACTAAGTTACTGAACTTCGTGATGAACTATAGTATGCAAGGGATGACGAAAACGATTCCCGAGCTCTTCGTGATATTGAAATCGACGAAGGTAGAAATCAAGAAAGAGCATCAAGTGTTGATGATTGACAAGACCACTAGTTTCAAGAAAAGGGCAAAGGGAAAGAAAGGGAACTTCAAGTGGAAAGACAAGTAAGTTGTCACTCCTGCGAAGAAGCCCAAAGCTGGACCATAGCCTGAAACTGAGTGCTTACACTGGAAAGGAAATGATCACTGGAAGCGGAAATGCCCTGAATATTCGGTAGATAAGAAGGATGGCAAAGTGAACAAGGATATATTTGATATACAGGTTATTGATGTGTGCCTTGCTAGTGTTTATAGTAGCCCCGGAGTATTTGATACTTGTTCGGTTGCTAAGATTAGTAACTCGAAACTGGAGTTACAGAATAAACAGAGACTAGTTGAAGGGGAAGTGACGATGAGTGTTGGAAGTAGTTCCAAGATTGATATGATCATCATCGCACACTCCCTATACTTTCGGATTAGTGTTAAACCTAAATAAATGTTATTTGGCGTTTACGTTGAGCATGAATATGATTTGATCATGTTTATTGTAATACGGTTATTCATTTAAGTAAGAGAATAAATTGTTGTTCTGTTTACATGAATAAAACCTTATATGGTTACACACTCAATGAAAATAGTTCGTTGGATCTCGATCGTAGTGATACACATAATCATAATATTGAAACCAAAAGATGCAAAGTTAATAATGATAGTGCAACTTATTTGTAGCACTGCCGTTTAGGTCATATTGGTGTAAAGCGCATGAAGAAATTCCATGCTGATGGGATTTTGGAATCACTTGATTATGAATCACTTGATGCTTGCGAACCATGCCTTTTGGGCAAGATGAGTAAAATGCCGTTCTCCAGAACAATGAAGCAAGCAACAGATTTATTGGAGATCATACATACTGATGTATGTGGTCCGATGAATATTAAGGCTTGCAGCAGGTATCATTATTTTCTGACCTTCACAGATGATTTGAGCAGATATGGGGATATCTACTTGATGAAACATAAGTCTGAAACATTTGAACAGTTCAAAGAATTTCAGAGTGAAGTGGAAAATCATCGTGACAAGAAAATAAAAGTTTCTACGATATGATCGCAGAGGTAAAATATTTGAGTTACGAGTTTGGTCTTCAATTAAAACAATGTGGAATAGTTTCACAAACTCATGCCACATGGAACACCACAGCATAATGGTGTGTCCGAACGTCATAACCGTACTTTATTAGATATGGTGCAATCTATGATGTCTCTTACCGATCTACCACTATCGTTTTGGAGTTATGCATTAGAGACAGCTGCATTCACGTTAAATAGGGCACCATCTAAATCCGTTGAGACGACACCGTGTGAACTATGGTTTGGCAAGAAACCTAAGCTGTCGTTTCTTAAATTTGGGGTTGCGATGCTTATATGGAAAAAGTTTCATCCTGATAAGCTCAAACTCAAATCGGAGAAGTGCGTCTTCATAGAATACCCAAAGGAAATTGTTGGGTACACCTTCTATCACAGATCCGGAGGCAAGATATTCGTTGCTAAAAATGGATCCTTTCTGGAGAAGGAGTTTCTCTCGAAAGAAGTGAGTGGGAGGAAAGTAGAACTTGACAAGGTAACTGTACCTGCTCCCTTATTGGAAAGTAGTACATCACAGAAAACTGTTTCTGTGACACCTACACCAGTTAGTGAGGAAGCTAATGATGATGATCATGAAACTTCAAGAACAAGATACTACTAAACCTCGTAGATCAACCAGAGTAAGATCCGCGCCAGAGTGGTACGATAATCCTTTTCTGGAAGTCATGCTACTAGATCATGATGAACCTACGAACTATGAAGAAGCGATGGTGAGCCCAGATTCCGCAAAGTGGCTTGAAGCCATGAAATCTGAGATGGGATCCATGTATGAGAACGAAGTTTGGACTTTGGTTGACTTGCCCGATGGTCGGCAAGCAATTGAGAATAAATGGATCTTCAAGAGGAAGACGGACGCTGATAGTAGTGTTACTATCTACAAAGCTAGAATTGTCGCAAAAAGGTTTTTCGACAAGTTCAAGGTCTTGACTACGATGAGAGTTTCTCACTCGTATCGATGCTTAAGTCTATCTGAATCATGTTAGCAATTGCCACATTTTATGAAATCTGGCAAATGGATGTCAAAACTGCATTCCTTAATGGATTTATTAAAGAAGAGTTGTATATGATGCAACCAGAAGGTTTTGTCAATCCTAAAGGTGCTAACAAAATGTGCAAGCTCCAGCGATCCATCTATGGACTGGTGCAAGCATCTCGGAGTTGGAATATACGCTTTGATAAGTTGATCAAAGCATATAGTTTTATATGGACTTACGATGAAGCCTGTATTTACAATAAAGTGAGTGGGAGCACTACAGCCTTTCTGATTAGTATATGTGAGTGACATATTGTTGATCAGAAATGATGTAGAATTTTTCTGCAAAGCATAAAGGAGTGTTTTAAAGGAGTTCTTTAAAAAGAAAAAACCTCAGTAAAAGCTACTTATATATTGAGCATCAAGATTTATTGAGATAGATCAAGACGCTTGATAAGATTTTCAATGAGTACATACCTTGGCAAGATTTTGAAATAGTTCAAAATGGAACAGTTAAAGAAAGAGTTCTTGCCTGTGTTGCAAAAGTATGAAATTGAGTAAGACTCAAATCCCGACCACAGCAGAAAATAGAAAGAGAATGAAAAGTCATTCCCTATGCCTCAGTCATAGGTTCTATAAAGTATGCTATGCTATGTACCAGACCTATTGTATACCTTGCTATGTATTTGGCAAGGGAGTACAATAGTGATCTAGGAGTAGATCACTGGACATTGGTCAAGAATATCCTTAGTAAGGACTAAGGAGATGTTTCTCGATTATGGAGGTGATAAAAGAGTTTGTTGTAAAAGTTACATCAGTGCAAACTTTTACACTGATCCAGATGACTCTAAGTCTCAATCTGGATACATATTGAAAGTGGGAGCGATTAGCTAGAGTAGCTCCATACAGAGCATTGTAGACATAGAATATTTGCAAAATACATACGGCTCTGAATGTGACAGACCCGTTGACTAAGCTTCTCTCACGAGCAAAACATGATCACACCTTAGTACTCTTTGGATGTTAATCACATAGCGATGTGAACTAGATTATTGACTCTAGTAAACCCTTTGGGTGTTGGTCGCATGATGATGTGAACTATGAGTGTTAATCATATACAGATATGAATATTGGTGTTAAATCACATGACGATGTGAACTAGATTATTGACTCTAGTGCAAGTGGGAGACTGAAGGAAATATGCCCTAGAGGCAATAATAAAGTTATTATTTATTTCCTTATTCCATGATAAATGTTTATTATTCATGCTAGAATTGTATTAACCGGAAACATAATACATGTGTGAATATATAGACAAACAAAGTGTCACTAGTATGCCTCTACTTGACTAGCTCGTTAATCAAAGATGGTTATGTTTCCTAACCATGAACAATGAGTTGTTATTTGATTAACGAGGTCACATCATTAGTTGAATGATCTGATTGACATGACCCATTTCATTAGCTTAGCACCCGATCGTTTAGTATGTTGCTATTGCTTTCTTCATGACTTATACATGTTCCTATGACTATGAGATTATGCAACTCCCGTTTACCGGAGGAACACTTTGGGTACTACCAAACGTCACAACGTAACTGGGTGATTATAAAGGAGTACTACAGGTGTCTCCAATGGTCGATGTTGGGTTGGCGTATTTCGAGATTAGGATTTGACACTCCGATTGTCGGAGAGGTATCTCTGGGCCCTCTCGGTAATACACATCACATAAGCCTTGCAAGCATTACAACTAATATGTTAGTTGTGAGATGATGTATTACGGAACGAGTAAAGAGACTTGCCGGTAACGAGATTGAACTAGGTATTGGATACCGACAATCGAATCTCGGGCAAGTAACATACCGATGACAAAGGGAACACCGTATGTTGTTATGCGGTCTGACCGATAAAGATCTTCGTAGAATATGTAGGAGCCAATATGGGCATCCAGGTCCCGCTATTGGTTATTGACCGGAGACGTGTCTCGGTCATGTCTACATTGTTCTCGAACCCGTAGGGTCCGCACGCTTAAGGTTACGATGACAGTTATATTATGAGTTTATGCATTTTGATGTACCGAAGGTTGTTCGGAGTCCCGGATGTGATCACGGACATGACGAGGAGTCTCGAAATGGTCGAGACGTAAAGATTGATATATTGGAAGCCTATGTTTGGACATCGGAAGTGTTCCGGGTGAAATCGGGATTTTACCGGGTTACCGGGAGGTTACCGGAACCCCCCGGGAGCCATATGGGCCTTCATGGGCCTTAGTGGAAAGGAGAAAGGGGCAGCCCAAGGGGGCTGCGCGCCTCCCCCCTTCCCCTAGTCCTATTAGGACTAGGAGAGGTGGCCGGCCACCCCTCTCCCTCTTTCCCCCTTGGGAATCCTAGTTGGAATAGGATTGGGGGGGGGGAGTCCTACTCCCGGTAGGAGTAGGACTCCTCCTGCGCCCTCCTCCTTGGCCGGCGCCCCTCTCCCCCTTGTCTCCTCTATATACTGAGGTAGAGGCACCCCAAAGACACACAAGTTGACACAAGTTGATCCACGTGATCTATTCCTTAGCCGTGTGCGGTGCCCCCAGCCACCATATTCCTCGATAATACTGTAGCGGAGTTTAGGCGAAGCCCTGCTGCTGTAGTTCATCAAGATCGTCACCACGCCATCGTGCTGACGGAACTCTTCCCCGACACTTTGCTGGATCGGAGTCCGGGGATCGTCATCGAGCTGAACGTGTGCTCGAACTCGGAGGTGCCGTAGTTTCGGTGCTTGATCGGTTGGATCGAGAAGACGTACGACTACTTCCTCTACGTCCTGTCATCGCTTCCGCAGTCGGTCTGCGTTGGGTACGTAGACAATACTCTCCCCTCGTTGCTATGCATCACATGATCTTGCGTGTGCGTAGGAAATTTTTTGAATATACTACGAAACCCAACACCGGTGTCCCCTCTTTTGTTCATCATTGCGATGGACGCGCTCTCCTGCATCATGGTGAAGGGCGCGGAGGAAGGCGTTCTGAAGCCATTTACCGGCATCAGGCCGAATCAAAGCGTCTCGATCTATGCCGACGATGTGGCTCTATTTGTTCGGCCTAACGAGGTCGATCTCAGGTTTGTGACCTTGGCACTTAAAGCTTTTGGAGACGCGTCTGGACTCAGGGTCAATTATGCAAAGTCATCTGCGATCCTCATTCATGGTGGAGAGGAAGATAAGATCAGGGTTTCCAACCTTCTGCAGTGCGCATTGGGTAAGTTCCCCTGCAAATACCTAGGACTACAACTTGCCATACACTAGCTTAAGAAGACGGATTGGCAGCCCATGTTGGACAATGCGAAGAAGTGTGCTCCTGGATGGCAACGCGGTCTGCTACAAAAATCTGGGCGCCTTGTGCTGGTCAAGTCGGTGGTCGCGGCGAAACCGATCCACCACTTCATGATCACTGACGCTCCAGGTTGGGTGTTTGAAGAGCTTGATAAATGGATGAGAGCTTTCTTTTGGGCGGGGAAGGATCAGGTCTCGGGTGGAAACTGCATGGTTGCTTGGAATGCAGTATGCAAGCCCACGTGCTTTGGTGGGCTCGGCATCAAGAACCTTAAGTTGCAGGGGCTCGCACTTAGGGTTCGTTGGGAGTGGTTGAAACGCACGGACTCAGCGAAACCTTGGCAGGGACTGCGCATGATAAAAGATGAGGATGCCCGAGCTGTGTTTGATAGTCTGGTCAAGATTGAGGTGGGCGAGGGTACAAAGGTCCTCTTCTGGCGGGATCGATGGATTCATGGCTTCGCTATGCAGGATATTGCACCCATGATCCACGCTCTGGTCGACACTCGCACCAGAAACAAACGTACGGTTAGGGAAGGGATGGAGAATGGCCGGTGGCTGCAGGATATCAATGGGGAGCTGAACTTCGTTGGCCATTTGCAGCTAGTGCACCTAAACTTGGCAATCAACACGGTGCAAAGGGACCCAAGCACCCCGGACTGCTTCTCTTGGCCTGCAGATCCTTCTGGAGTTTACTCGGCTAAGTCTACCTACCAAAGACTTTGCCTTGGGGATGAATGGGTATCGTATACCTCATGCATCTGGAAAATTTGGGCACTTTTGAAGTGCAAGATCTTCATCTGGCTGGCGGTACAACATCGTATCTGGACCTCGGACCGTAGGGCTAAACATGGACCACAAGATCAACCGTCTGCTTGCTACACTTGTTTGCAGGATGAAGACAATGCCGAACACATCTTGGTCCAATGTGCTTATGCTCGACAGGTGTGGCACACATGCTTCCAAGTTCTAACCCTAGGTATTCGGCCTCCGGTGGTGGATGATACCTTCCTGGATTGGTGGATCGAGACTAGGAGGGGGATGCCGAAGGATCTCAAAATAGGCTACGACACTTTTGTCATCTTGGTCGGATGGGAGTTGTGGAAGCAATGGAACGCGCGAGTGTTCAACAGGGTTCAGAAACAACGAACCCCTATGGACTTGGTCGATGACATTCTCAGAGAAGTAAAACTATGGAGACAAGCCGGTGTAGGAGTTGGTGGTTTAACACGTTTTGTGAGAGAGTAGCCTTAGATTGTAGGGTAGGTGGGGGGTAATGGGTGTTGGCCGAGTTTAGATCCTAGCATCTAGCTTGAGCCTCTCTTGTACATTTTATTTTTGCCTTCTATAAAGATAAGGTACGCCTTTGGTGTACTCTCGAAAAAAAACTGGATGATTACAACGAGACATAAGCCTCGTCCAGCGATTGACACGCGTCCTGGCTGGGCCAATGCGCCGCTCCCCATCTCGGCCTTATCCCACGCAGGGGAAGCCACAACCACGCATTTTCTCGCTCGGGTCGTCTTCTTCATGCCAGTGCATCCCCTCCTACCGATCCCTCCTCTCTTTATCGCTCTCTCTTATTGCCACTCCATGACCGTGATTTGCTCCACTCTCTGCACATAGCTCCCCTCTCTTCCTGCTCTCTCTCACCACCGAGGCGACGGAGCGCTGCTGCTGCAGGCGGCGATGCTCTGCTGCGACGACTGCTGCTGCCATGTATCGAGGGAAGCTTCGACGCGTGACCACTGCCCGCCATGGCCGTCGAAGCTATTGTTGCTGCAATGGGGCGCATCTGCACATGGTCGTCGGAGCTGCGGTTTAAGCAGCGCGTGGCTCCCTGAGCTGCAATGGAGCGCGTCGCGCTGGGTGACTGCGGAGAGTGGCCGACGGGGGGCGCTGCAAACTCCGGCGATGTTACGGGGGGCGCTGCAACTCCGGCGATGTTGCTTGGAGCTTGTTGGGAGCACCGTCGGTGTTGCAATGGAACAACGTCGGGCCGCCAGAAGCATAGCCGGCGCTGCATTGGAGCTTTGCCGGAGTTGCAATGGAGCTTCACCGGACGCCGTCGGTGCTGCACCGGAGCTCTGCCGGAGTTGCAATGGAGCTTCGCCAGAAGCCATCGGTGCTGGGTTGGAGCTATGGTTGTGGCCTCGCTGTGCTACAATAGAGTTTTGCCGGTGTTTCCACAAGCGTTGCGTTGAAACTGGTCGCGTGCTCGCTCCTGCTGCAGTGTTGCTGCATCGGACGGCCACCAGCGCGCTGATCCTACGGTTGACTAGGCGGATGATTTCTACGGCTGATTTGTAGTGATCGCCATAGTAAACTGGATGCGCTTTATATATAGTGGATGCGCACAAACATGGGCTAATTTACATGATAAACATGAATAAACCATAGAACTTATACCGAATCAAATTAGATAGGAGTCTGCCTGCGTTTATCTTAGCGGCTTGACACCCGCGTTGATTGTCGTGCTGATTGAATTGGAGGCGGGGAAAGATCAGCTAGCTGCAAAGGAAGAACAGGGGTACAATTTTTTGGAACCGATGCCACGAAGAGTGCGTGCAGGAGGTTCTTATGCCAAGTTGTACAACATTGTGTGCGTGGAATCAGGCTTATATGCAACCGTGGATAGGGAAGTGTTCCCGTATTAATTAATTAGAGTTAATGCGCATTATTACACAAGGATTTAGCGCGACAAAATCTCATGAAGGAAAATGGAAAGAACATAGATATAGCAATTGATCCCGGACAGAATCTCACCTGTCGTTGATTTCTTTCATCCAGCTGGATTTATAATGATGACAACACGTATAAAAATAGATCCTTATGAAGCTATTTTAGAGGCGACGAACACTAAGTGGTTGTGCGAACGTAACATTGGAACATCATTACAGAGCATCGAAGTGAATTTTGTATTGGCGACAGTTAAAAGGATGTATTTTGACTGATCTAACTATTTTCATTCTCATTGGCGCCAGGTAAACCATGGTGATAGAAGAAAGGAAGTGATTGAAAGAAGGAAGAAAATTGATCACCGTCATGAATGAATTAATTGCCATGTATGAATTGATTGCATTTGGATTAATTACGCTTGGTTACTTTATGTGAATTATTTGTTTACCAAAGATAGAGTCGATTTGAGGAAGAAAAGAAAATCGGCAGGGAGAAAACCGGTGGGGAGAAAACTGGTGGACGGAGAAAAGAAAATCGCTAGAGGGGAGGGGGGGTCGTACGAAGGGTTTGACGAAGAGGGGGAACATAAGAAGGGAAACGAAACACTAAGTTTTTTTAGATAGTAGAGATAGAGATTACGTACCTTACGTAATAACCAACATGGACAAGTAGGATTGGATGTAAGAGGATTAAGGGGCCCATCACCTGAAAATCAGAGGGAAGAGAATTATGGTAAGGAAGGTTACATTACTACCGTAGTTTCCTTCGTAGATGGAGCATTATCGTAAAATTATACATGCTACCAAAGAAAAAAGAGGAGTCCATTTTTCTTTTATTTTACTTAGAGTAACTCCACCGGCCGACCCAAATGACACCGATTTTGTCCGCTTTTTGTCCGTTTGGGTCGCCGGTCCGCGCGTCTGTGTCCGCTTTTTTCCTTTGGGTCTGTCGATGCGCCCAATGCGGACAAACACATTTTGGACATGTCCGCATCGGTATTCGGTCGAACACCTAGTGGGCGAACTCCCATGCCACTTCGACCCGGCCCCGGCGCATGCGAGCTCGCCTCCGCACCGCACCTCGGCCTCTTCCGGCGCCGCAGCTCGCTACAGTCGCCGCGCCAGCTTTGCCGCTGCTCGCCGTGTCCGCTCGGCCGCGCGCACGCCGCGACAGCCCCGCCCCGCTTGCCTGCTAACCGCGCGCGCCCGCTGCGACCGCTCTGCAGCGGCCCGGTCGGACACTCGTGCGCCACGGCCGCCACACAAGCTGGGCCGCGCCCCGCTCGCCCCGCCTGCCTCGCACGTCCCGCAGCTCGGCCGCTCGCCAGCTCGTCGCTGCTCTGCCCGTGCGGAACGACATGCGAGCAACCTAACAGTCGACGGCGAGCAGGAGGTGGTCGAGCGGGACGGTGAGGGCGACAGGCGCGTCGGAGCAGAGGAGTGCGCCTCGAGGAGAGGAGAAGATAGGTGGGGTGGGGTGGGCCAGCGAATAAATTAAAGAGAGGGAGGTGGGTGGGCTGGTGACAGGTGGGTCAGGCCCGGACACAGGCGGACGAGGTGGGCGCAGAATACGTCCGTTTTGTGTCCTCCTCGAACCCAATTGTGACCCAAATTTAGGATGAAAATGGGTCCGAATGGACACAAAACGAACACGAAATGGAAATGGGTTTGCGGTTGGGCCGACGCTTTTGTCTTTTTTGACCCAAACGGACACGTGCGGACGAAATGGGTCCGCCCGTTGGAGTTGCTCTTATATCATATAATATGTTTATTTTAATTCCAAGTTTCAAAAGATTGACCAAGTTTATATATAAAAGTATCAATATTCATGATACCAGATTAGTATTACTAGATCATCATTGAATATATTTTTGTACTATACTAATTTGATATTGTAGATGCAGAAATCCGTTGGTGCTTCCGGGAGCGCGCGCTCCTACACGCGAATTTTTTTTAAAGTGTGAAAAAATTCCAAACAAAATTTTGGCTCATACATCTCGACATTATATATGTGCACGACAAGTTTCGGAGAAAACCGACATTTTTTGTGGCTTGTGTAAAAAAGACAAAATGATGTTTTGTGAAAAGCATTTTTTAACACTAGATTTCGTCTTTTTCACGCACGACATGTAAGTTGTTGGTATTTCACAAAACGACTTTGTGAGTACATACAATATCGAGATGTACACCCCAAATTTTTGTTTGGAATTTTTTGACATTTCAAAATATGTTTAAAACACATTTTGAAAACCAGGAGCGCGCTCCCATGTGCCAAAAGGCCACTCTCATAGTAGGTGTTGTTATTTTTTTGATAGTATAACTTTACAACTTTTGATTTCAGTCAACGAGGATATGAGAATAAAAAAGAACGGGGAATAAACTGTGCTCCAAATATATTTTCGTTTGAAAGGACCATATCCGAGCTCCTAAGGCACCGAAGCTGCGTCCGGACATCAGACAGTCCGGACATTTGTGGGCGAATAGTTCAGATAATTTTGGTGAGCCATGTTGGACAGCTAAAAAATCTGCACCGGTTAGTTCGAACATTTGCGGGTGAATAGGTTATCCTCGTTGGAGGTGCCCTTGTGCATGCAATGGCTGTGAAAAAGGTACTCCCTCCGGATAGCAGTGTTTTGGCTTCCAATCTTAGATGAGCCCGGGACTGAACAAAAAAAGTTTAAACTATTAAAAAAGAATAAAAATTCTGATTCTTTTTTGTGAAGAAAGATGATTGAGTGTATGATGTCTATATCAAATTTCAGAGCATTTAGATGTCTAAGTAGTTTTCAGCAAAAAAGACAAATTTGAGGTTTTTGATTTTTTTTTACTGTTTGTGCACTGTTCAGACCTGATTTTGTTAGATGTCCGAATGATTTGAAATTTGGCAAATACCTCACGCACTCAATCATCTTACATGGAAAACAAAGTCAGGATTTTTCAAAATTTTCTAGTATTTTTTTTGAATTTACTGTTCATCGTGTGCAGATGAGCCTGGGCACAACATTGGATATTTGCTCCCTCCGCCACATAATATAAAAACATTTTGCAAGCTAAAACAGCTTGCAAAATATAAATATTTTGCAAGCTAAAATAACTTGCAAAACGCGAAAATACAAAGTTGAACATGGTGCGCCAGCGCCCGCGTGAATAGTAAATACACAAAAAATACTAGAAAAGTTAAAAATTTCTGAAATTTAGCGGTATGAACCTTAGTCGATCCATGATGTATTGACACCCATGTTATTTTTAGTGAAAAAAATACAAATGCGGCTATACTATTCATTAAATAGTGTTTTTTAATATAGCTTCGATTTGTCATTTTTGACCAGATTATCACGGATGTGATTTTCTCGTCAAACTTCATATGTGAGTATACCGGTTGACTATGTATATTAAAGAAATAAATTCAGATTTTTTCTAGGATTTTTTTGAATTTACTATTCATAAAAGATGAGCGTGCATCCATGTTCATGAAATTCAGGTCCTGCAAAACGTTCTTATATTATGAAAAGCATGTATCAAAAGTATGTTTAGCTTAAGTTATGATACACGTTCTTATATTATGAGAAGCGTGTGTATCAAAGGGAAATGTTTCGAGCCGGCAGGCCGGCCGAAGCTTTCGTCCGGTCTCACGCGGGTCGCTCGATCAAAACGAAATCTTGCGGCTTCCTGCACGCGCACGCTTTTGTTAAGTGGACCCCATGCGCCGCTGAACCGCTGAAATCTTATCTCTTCCTCGAGCTGCGACTTTATCCTCTCAATCTCGTCTTTTCCTATGTCTTTCCCTCCCCGCAGCAGCCATGGCCTTGCCTGCTCGATCGCAAGTTCGCTGCCATGGAACAACTCCAAGCTCGCTCCTACGAGCACCTCCACAGCCACAACAAAAAACAAGAGCTCACTTATGGGAATTGCCCCCGTTTTGCAACTCCGGCGACCCTCCTCTGCCCCTCCCTCACGCAGCAGCCATGGCCGGTGGAAATTCTGACCGATTTTTTATGCCAACCAGTTGTAGCTTTTTGGATCGCCGGTAGTAGCTTCTGCTAAACCAGTTGTGTCTTTTTTAAATCATCTTGTTCAAGCTTTTTCTTCAAAAATCTGTTTCTTGCATCTTTTTTCTAAAATCATTGGTTCCAGCTTTTAAAATAACTGGTTGTAGCATTTTGTTCAATTGGTTGTAGCATTCCGTTCAAGCGCAAGCTTTTTGCTATAATCATAGCCTGTTTTGCTACCACCGGTAAATCCTTTTGCTACAGGCATGCACGGCGGTGTTGGTCGACGGCGGTGATGTTTTTTTTTTTGCTGCAACCTTTTCTGAGTTTGCTGGAACGAGCGCCCAAATTTGCTACCATCGCCTTTTTGATTTTGCTGGAAGGAGCCGCCCAAAATGCCTTCACCGGATTTGGCTTTTGCTGGAACCCGCTCCAGAAATTGCTACCACCGGCTTTTTGGTTGTGAGCATGCCGTCGCCTACCATTGATGCTGCAACCGGTATGGTGCGGCCGACATTCATGGTGCGACGAGCTGCAACTGAGGGTCTGCTCTATCTTTTGTTACAACCATCATCGGCGTTTGCTACAACCGACAACGAAATTTGCTGCGACGAAAATAGCCAGGCGTTTGCAACCAGCAAGGGGTCTTCCTCCATGGTGACGGCAAGCTCGGGGTAGCCGGCGAGCACGCGGCGGCCGAGGGCGAGCACGCAGCGGCCGAGGGCTAGAACGGCAGCCATGTTTCCTTTGTTATTTCTCGCATGGAAAGGATACGTGAAGGAGGAAAGATGCGTTGGGCGCCTAGCAGTCGCCTGTATCAAAAGTCTGTACAGCTTAAGTTATGATACAGAATGCGTGACGGTAGACATTGACCGAACTCCTCACTGTACGAAGTGTACAGTACATTCACATTCACTAGTGTACAGTACATCACATTCACTAGTACTCCTTCCGTTCTTAAATATAAGACCTTTTAGATATTTAGATATTAAAACATGAACTGCATATGGAGTAATAGTGAATCAACACTCAAATACGTTTATATACATCCGTATGTAGTCCATATTGAAATCTCTAAAAGGCCTTATATTTAGAAACGGAGGGAGTACATCAATGGTGTTGTCTATATGACTATATGTGGCATTGTTTGAGCAATGACTTGACTTGCAAGAATCCAAATACGTATAATGTATATACATTAATCCCAGTTAAATATATGTAACATTGTCTCAGTGACTCTATAAGTATTTATTGGAAAAATCTCAGTGCCGGCAGCAACTCATCATTTTAAACATTGAGAACCTGACAGCTAATAAGCTCAGCAGCCCCAAAGTTCTTCGAGGCTACTATGTTCCATAAGACGTTTTCTTCAGGTGCATCGTTTCCCGTGTTATTCTCCAATACAGCTTGCATAACTTGAAGATTATTGTTTGCCTCTTTTGTAATAACATGGAGCTTCCCATGAAGGCCAGCGAGTAAATAAGGAGACTCCGCATCAGTGAAATCATGAACTGGAACGTGTGGTACCATAGTTCTCCAGACATCTTCTTCAGCATCATACCTTTTTATCTGTCCACTGTCCAAGGAGCTGGAAGGCTCCAATGTATAAAGCTCATCATTGACTACAACACCTAATTTTGTGCCTGCTTGCCTTGCTGGCCATCCATCGCCAAGACCGTCTGGCATAGTTGACCAAGAGTTTAATTCTGAGTCATAGATTTCACCTCCAATATCAAAAAAGAATGGCCATGAGTACAGGCTCTGAGGAACATAGAGCTTTCCGTTATAGGATGCCATCCCAGTGGCGATAGGCTTCAGCACATCGGCCAAGAAAGCTGTCGGTAGTACCTGTGCTTTCACGAAAGGCATTTCCGGCAACTCACTCCATAAACCAGTTTTCGGATCAAACACTTCACCCGACCGTAGAGGAAGCAATCCGTTCCGACCCCTACTAACACCACCAACCACATACAACTTACTCTCCAATAATGATGCCTTAGAGAAAGCCCTACCAGATATCATCGGGTTAACTTCCTGCCACAAATTGACACAAGGGTCATACCTCCACACGCAATTCAAGGCAACAGCTTTGGAAAAACCCCCTAAGACATACAAGCAACCATCAGCAACTCCGACAGAGCACCCACAAAAAGGCATTTGATCCAAACCATATCGGCGCCAAAACCATCCCCTAAAGAAATCAGCAATCCTGATGCTTGAGCCCACTACATTCCACATCCGAAACACAGAATACTGCGTCCTCCCAGTGGAGTCCGCCTCATTGGCGAATGAAGGCATGGATGGCAGCCTTTGCCATTTCTGGAACAATGGATCGAGTGCATAGCATTCAAGCTTATTTGCCTCAACTCTGGTCAGTATATACAACCATTCTTCAGTTAACCCAAGCTCTTTTCTCAGCTGGGCAAGCTCAGCGCCGGTGATTGCCGCCTTCCAAGTTTGGCTAACCAACTTCATCTTTAGGTAATGAATCCGTGGTAACCTTGCTAGAATTTGAAATGAAAGCTCATCAGGAAGAGTCGGAATTATCCTCGAATATGACCCACAGTCATATGGGGTTATCTTGGCCCTTTTGTTTGAAACTGATCCATGTACCTCGTCTGAATCCATGGATCGAGCCTTACTGACTGCAGTGCTTAGATAAGAGCCCATCTTGTCTCGTTTATCTTCAAAGTCAGATAACTCGCTGTTGTGTCATCCCTCAACCTGGTTTGGAAGGAAAAAATTTGAAATTATATGCATATCGGCTTCACCATACCCGAAAAAACATAATAGTGCACAAAATCTACAATAGGACAAACATACCAGTTGCATTTATTAACCAAAAAAACTCTAACTAAACAGTACGAGGCCAACATTGTTTCAACTACAGTAACAAAAAAAATCTACAAGCCTCAACCACGAGTGTAGGACCACGTCTAGTGCCAGAAACCTCAATTCTAACCGAATTCGTCTGAAATTTATATGATCGATAATCAAAGCGATACAAATTTGATCAAGCACCTTTTCCCACAACCAATTCCACCCTAGAGACCTCAACTATGACCCAAATCCATGCAGACCAGACCTAACTACGACGCCCACCAGTTCATCAATCTATTATCAGAAGACCCCCGCCTGGCATAAACAACCTAGTCGGACGCCTTACGGAGCCGCCCTGTCCCACGGGGTCGCGAGACATCTGATGCAATATTATTAACAGTAACTTGCACAGAATCGCGATTCGAGCGGGGAATTGGGACCAATCGAGGCTTACCGAGAAAGGATCCACACAGTAGATGATGAGCAGGAGGACTGGACACGAGTAGCTGCTAAGGATCTCGCCGCGCCCGGTGGACAAGTTCTAGGTGGGTGCGTTGCGTGTGTGGCGGAGGGAGAAACGAAGCGAAGGGAGGGGCGCTTCGGCGAAGGGCGGCAGGTTCGCAGGGAATGGGTGGTGCGCTGGAGGCGGCCAGACGACCTTTGCGTGCAGACGTCGTGTTGCAGCCAAGCATCGGGTCCACCGCCCAAGGATAGCATCTTAGCTAGTCCTGGCCATGGGCAGCCCGGCCCGAAAAGCCTGACCCGGCCCGGCCTGGGCCCATCATTTTCGCGTTTTTTTGAAGGACAGGCCGGGCCAGCCCAAAGCCCGACGGCCTTTTACGTGTTCGGACCGGGCTTGGGCCCAAAAAACAGGCCCGACGATCGGGCCGGACCAGGCTCGGGCCTGGGTTGCCCGAGCCCGGCCCGACCCGAGGTATGGCCAGGTATAATCTTAGCAGATGCTCTCAAAATTTCGTTTACAGTATTCCGTAAACAAAATTTACGGGACGGCGGAAGGACGGACAGAATAGATCCTGTTAAACGTCTCCGCATTTCTACTCTATTTAAAACATCTAGTTCACACCATAGATTATTCATACAAGCATAGTTTATCATACAACTAAAAATAGATAATTCTGCACATAGCACACCGATAGATAGGTCAAACATAAACTACTAAAACTAGATAATTCATACTAGAATCTACTCCTCGCCGTAGTCGTTGTCGTCGTTGGAGTCGTCGTCGCGGGGCGGGGGCTCGTTGCTGTGGAGGGTGTGGTAGATGAGCGTGACAGAGAGGGTCGAGATGTGTTGGTACTCCTCCCGGAGCGCCGGCAGGCGCGCGAGAACAGCTGTTTCTCCGGCATGTGTTGTCATTTGATGAATGGGATCACATCATCAGTGGAATGATGTGATGGACAAGACCCATCTGTTAGCATAAGCATAATGATCGTTCAGTTTTGTTGCTACTGCTTTCTTCGTATCAAATATATATTCCTCCGACTATGAGATTATGCAACTCCCGGACACCGGATGAATGCCTTGTGTTCTATTAAACGTCACAACGTAACTGGGTGATTATAAAGATGCTCTACAGGTATCTCCGAAGATGTTTGTTGGGTTGGTATAGATCGAGATTAGGATTTGTCACTTCGAGTATAAGAGAGGTATCTCTGGGACCTCTCGGTAATGCACATCATATGAAGCCTTGCAAGCAATGTGACTAACGAGTTAGTTACGGGATGATGCACTACAGAACGAGTAAAGAGACTTGCCGGTAACGAGATTGAACTAGGTATGAAGATATCGACGATTGAATCTCGGGCAAATAACATACCGATGACAAAGGGAATAACGTATATTGACATTGCGGTTCGACCGATAAAGATCTTCGTAGAATATGTGGGAAAAAATATGAGCATCCAGGTTCCACTATTGGTTATTGACCGGAGAAGTGTCTTGGTCATGTCTACATAGTTCTCAAACCCGTAGGGTCCGCACGCTTAACGTTCGATGACGATATGTATTATATGAGTTATGTGTTTTGGTGAGCGAAGGTTGTTTGGAATCCCGGATGAGATCACGGACATAACGAGGAGTCTTGAGATGGTCGATAGGTAAAGATTGATATATTGGAAGGTTATATACGGACACGGGAATAGTTCCGGAAAGATTCGGGAATTTTTCCGAGTACCGGGAGGTTACTGGAACCCCCGGGAAAGTTAATGGGCCTCATGGGCCATAGTGGAGAGGAGGAGGCAGGCCACAAGAGGTGGCGCATGCGCCCCATGGCAGTTCGAATTGGACAAGAGGTGGGAGGGCGGCCCCCCTCTCCTTCTCCCCTTCCCCTCTTTCCCCTTTCGCCTCTCCGTTCGAAGGAAGGAGTCCTAGTGGGACTCCCCCCACTTGGCGCGCCCCTAGAGGCCGGCGGCCTCCCCCTCCTCCTTTATATATGGGGGCAGGGGGGGCACCCCAAAGACACAACAACAGTTGTCTCTTAGCCGTGTGCGGTGCCCCCCTCCAGCGTTTACTCCCCCGGTCATATTATCTTAGTGCTTAGGCGAAGCCCTACGCGGATCACTTCACCAACACCGTCATCACGCCGTCGTGCTGACGAAACTCATCGACTCCTTCGTGCCTCTACTAGATCAAGAGTTTGAGGGGCGTCATCGAGCTAAACGTGTGCAGAACTCGAAGGTGCCGTACGTTCGGTATTTGACCGGTCGATTTGAGAAGACGTTCGACTACATCAATCGCGTTAAGTTAACGCTTTCACTTTGGGTCTACGAGGGTACGTGGATACACTCTCCCCTCTCGTTGCTATGCATCTCCTAGATAGATCTTGCATGAGCGTAGGATTTCTTTTGAAATTGCATGCTACATTTCCCAACAGTGGCATCTGAGCCAGGTCTATGCGTAGATGATATGCACGAGTAGAACACAAAGAGTTGCGGGCGGTGATTGTCATACTGCTTACCACCAATGTATTATTTTGATTTGGTGGTATTGTTGGATGAAGCAGCCCGAACCAACCTTACATGAACGCGTTCATGAGACCGGTTCCTCCGATTGACATGCAACTAGTTTTGCATAAAGATGGCTGGCGAGTGTCTATTTCTCCAACTTTAGTCGAATCAAATTTGACCGCGGCCGGTCCTTGTGAAGGTTAAAACAGTAAACTTGATAAATCACCATTGTGGTTTATGTACCATAGGTATGTACGGTTCATGCTAGAAGCCCGTAGCAGCCACGTAAAACTTGCAACAAATAAAGTAGAGGACGTCTAACTTGTTTTTGCAGGGCATGTTGTGATGTGATATGGTCAAGACATGATGTGATATAAAGATTGTTGTATGAGATGATCATGTTTTGTAAAAGTTATCGGCAACTGGTAGGAGCCATATGGTTGTCGCTTTATTGTATGAAAGACAAGTGTTGTGTAATTGCTTTACTTTATCACCAAGCAGTAGCGATAGTCATAGAAGCAATGGTTGGCGAGACGACCACGACACTACGATGGAGATCAAGGTGTCAAGCTGGTGACAATGGAGATCATGACGTTGCTTCGATGTTGGAGATCAAAAGCACAAGATGATGATGGCCATATCATGTCACATATTTTGATTTCATGTGATGTTTATCTTTTATGAATCTTATTTTGCTTAGTACGGTGGTAGCATTATAAGATGATCCCTTACGAAATTTCAAGGTATAAGTGTTCTCCCCGAGTATGCACCGTTGTGAAAGTTCTTCGTGCTGAGACACCACATGATGATCGGGTGTGATAAGCTCTACATTCAAATACAACGGGTGCAAGCCAGGTTTGCACACACGGAATACTCGGGTTAAACTTGACGAGCCTAGCATATACAGACATGGCCTCGTAACACTGGAGACCGAAAGGTCGAACGTGAATCATATAGTAGATATGATCAACATAGTGATGTTCACCATTGAAGACTACTCCATCTCACGTGATGATCGGACATGGTTTAGTTGATTTGGATCACATATCATTTAGATGACTAGAGGGATGTCTATCTAAGTGGAGTTCTTAAGTAATTTGATTAATTGAACTTTAATTTATCGTGAACTTAGTCTAGATAGTATTTGCAAATTATGTTGTAGATCAATAGCTCGCGTTATAGCCCCCTATGATTTTTTTGATATGTTCCTAGAGAAAACTAAGTTGAAAGATGATAGTAGCAATGATGCGGACAGGGTCCGTGATCTGAGGTTTATCCTCATTGCTGCACAGAAGAATTATGTCCTTGATGCACCGCTAGGTGACAGACCTATTGCAGGAGCAGATGCAGGCGTTATGAACGTTTGGCTAGCTCAATATGATGACTACTTAATAGTCTAGTGCCCTTTATGGCTTAGAACCGGGACTTCAAAATGTTTTGAATGCCACGGAGCATATGAGATGTTCCAAGAGCTGAAATTGGTATTTCAAGCTCATGCCCGTGTCGAGAGGTATAAGACCTCTAACAAGTACTTCGCCTCCAAGATGGAGGAGAATAGCTCAACCAGTGAGCATGTGCTCATAATGTCTGAGTACTACAATTGCTTGAATCAAGTGGGAGTTAATCTTCCAGATAAGATAGTGATTGACAGAGTTCTCTAGTCACTATCACCAAGTTACTGGAACTTCATGATGAACTATCATATGCAAGGGATGACAAAAGCGATTCCCGAGATCTCCGTGATGCTGAAATCGGCGAAGGTAGAAATCAAAAAAAAGCATCAAGTGTTGATGAGACCACTAGTTTCAAGAAAAGGGCAAAGGGAAAGAAAGGAAACTTCAAGAAGAATGGCAAGCAAGTCACTCTCATGAAGAAGCCCAAAGCTGTACCTAAGCCTAAAATTGAGTGCTTCTATTGCAAAGGAAATGGTCACTGGAAGCGGAACCACCCCAAATATTTGGCGGATAAGAAGGATGACAAAGTGAACAAAGGTATATTTGATATACATGTTATTGATGTGTACCTTACTAGTGCTCGTAGTAGCCCCTGAGTATTTGATACCTGTTCGGTTGCTAAGATTATTAACTCAAAACAAGAGTTGCAGAATAAATAGAGACTAGTTGAGGGTGAAGTGACGATGTGTGTTGGAAGTGGTTACAAGATTGATATGATCATGCACTACAAAAAAAAGACACATCCGTGACATTTTGGGCCGAACGAATTTTTTCTATCATACTTATGACACTTCTATGACGATAATTGTGACAAAACCTGGTATCATCATAGATGTGGTGGGCTCCTACTTCTATGACAAAAAATCATGACATAAAATGGGCTTTTCGTCCCGGGCGGGCCGGAGAGGCAGCTGCATGACATTCTTTGGGCTGTGCATGACAGAAAAAACCGTGGTAGAAGCGAGGGCGAGGAAAATATCGGGGAGTTCCCGGTTACGGTGGGTGGTCGGGGGCCGAGCGATGCGCGTTTCTCTCGTACACGTACGCGCGTGGGTGCGAGGCGTTGGGCTCTAACTGAACCCGAGCGAGGCATTCACCTACTGAACCCGAGCGATTGCACTGTAGGCTACGCGTTACTAAACCCGATCGAGCGATTCCTTCGTTCGCTACTGCTGCTAACTGAAGCCGATCGAACCTGCTGCCTCGCTTCCCTTGATGAATAGTTATCGTTTTTGGGGGTGGGATGAATAGTTCCCGGTGTGGGGTTGGATGAACAGGACCCCGTGGTGTTGCCGCTGGATGAACAGGACCCCGATCGATTGAGATAGTTGGGCGTGGATGAACAGGACCCCGTGGAGGGCTGGATGAACAGGATCCATGGAGGGAAGGTTGATCAGTAGCCAGTGGAGGGCTGGTTGAACAGTAGCCGGTGGAGGGCTGGATGAACAGTAGCCCGTGGAGGGGTGTCAGTGTCAAAACCGGCGGATCTCGGGTAGGGGGTCCCGATCTGTGCGTCTAAGGCTGATGGTAACAGGAGGCAAGGGACATGATGTTTTACCCAGGTTCGGGCCCTCTCGATGGAGGTAAAACCCTACTTCCTGCTTGATTGATATTGATGATATGGGTATTATAAGAGTTGATCTACCACGAGATCGTAGAGGCTAAACCCTAGAAGCTAGCCTATGATGATTATGATTGTGTCTCTGAGGACTAAACTCTCCGGTTTATATAGACAACGGAGAGGGCTAGGGTTTACATGGAGTCGGTTACAAAGAAGGAAATATAATATCCGGATCGCCAAGCTTGTCTTCCACGCAAAGGAGAGTCCCATCCAGACACGGGACGAAGTCTTGAGTTTTGTATCTTCACGGTCCAACAGTCCGGCCAAAGTATATAGTCTGACTGTCCGGATACCCCCTAATCCAGGACTCCCTTAGTAGCCCCTGAACCAGGCTTCAATGATGATGAGTCCCGCGTGTAGTTTTGTCTTCGGCATTGCAAGGCGGGTTCCATCTCCGAATACTCCAAAGTAATTATCGAACACTTAAATCGTGTCCAGATCTGCAAGATGACCTTCACATACCACCGTGGAGAGAATGATATTTCACACATGTAATCTGCTGACAACTTTAGGCAACATGACACGACACTACGGTCGGGTCATTATTCGAACCGTTTTCGCACAACCAGCCCTAGCGCATATTGCGAGGCGGTTTCCTTGGCACGTCTTGTCAAAGCAGAGATCATGTTCCCTTATCACGAGATTCCCATCAATAAGGGTATGGGTAACCCAACCGCGCAATCAATCATGGCGCTTGGGAAATAAGCGATTCTCAATAGGAAAGTGGGGAGGTGCACCATTCTTGTCGCCTATATAAAGGGATAAGGATTACCCATTTTCACCCACGCCTTCTTCCTCCTCTGCTTATCCATTCTCACACCCTCGAACTCCAGCGCCCTAGTGAAGGAAATATGCCCTAGAGGCAATAATAAAGTTATTATTTATTTCCTTAAATCATGATAAATGTTTATTATTCATGCTAGAATTGTATTAACCGGAAACATTATACATGTGTGAATACATAGACAAACATAGTGTCACTAGTATGCCTCTACTTGACTAGCTCGTAAATCAAAGATGGTTAAGTTTCCTAACCATAGACATGAGTTGTCATTTGATTAACGAGATCACATCATTAGGAGAATGATGTGATTGACTTGACCCATTCCGTTAGCTTAGCACTTGATCGTTTAGTATGTTGCTATTGCTTTCTTCATGACTTATAAATGTTCCTATGACTATGAGATTATGTAACTCCCGCTTACCGGAGGAACACTTTGTGTGCTACCAGTCGTCACAACGTAACTGGGTGATTATAAAGGTGATCTACAGGTGTCTCCGAAGGTACCTGTTCAGTTGATGTATTTTGAGATTAGGATTTCTCACTCCGATTGTCGGAGAGGTATCTCTGGGCCCTCTCGGTAATGCAGATCACTATAAGCCTTGCAAGCAATGTAGCTAATGAGTTAGTTACGAGATGATGCATTACGTAACGAGTAAAGAGACTTGCCGGTAACGATATTGAACTAGGTATTGAGATACCGACGATCGAATCTCGGGCAAGTAACATACCGATGACAAAGAGAACAACGTATGTTGTTATGCGGTTTGACCGATAAAGATCTTCGTAGAATATGTAGGAACCAATATGAGCATCCAGGTTCCACTATTGGTTATTGACCGGAGATGTGTCTCGGTCATGTCTACATTGTTCTCGAACCCGTAGGGTCCGCACGCTTAAAGTTAAATGACGGCTATATTATGAGTTTATGTGTTTTGATGTACCGAAGGAGTTCGGAGTCCTGTATGAGATCGGGGACATGACGAGGAGTCTCGAAATGATCGAGACGTAAAGATCGATATATTGGACGACTATATTCGGACATCGGAAAGGTTCCGAGTGATTCGGGTATTTTCGGGGGTACCGGAGAGTTACGGGAATACGAGGAAGAAGCAATGGGCCTCATGGGCCAAATGATGGAAGAGAGGAGGCAGGGCGCGCGGCCCCCCTAGCCCAAACCGAATTGGACTAGGGGGCCGGCCCCTCTTTCCTCCTTTTCATCCTTCTCCTTCCTTCTCCTCCTCCTTCCCTTCCTTCCCCTCTCCTACTTGGACTAGGAAAGAGGGGGGAATCCTACTTGGAGTAGGATTGCCCCCCTTGGGCACGCCTCCTCCCCTTGGCCGACCCTCTCCTCCTCCCCCCCCTTTATATACGGAGGAGGGTGGCACCCCATAGACACAACAATTGATCATTGATCTTTTAGCCGTGTGCGGTGCCCCTCCACCAAAGTCCTCCTCGATAATATCATAGCGGTGCTTAGGCGAAGCCCTACGACGCTAGAACATCATCATCGTCACCATGCCGTCGTGCTGACGGAACTTTCCCTCGACACTATGCTGGATCGGAGTACGGGGGACGTCATCGAGCTGGACGTGTGCTAAAACTCGGAGGTGCCGTAGTTTCGGTGCTGGATCGGTCGGGCCGTGAAGACGTACGACTACATCAACCGTGTTGTGCTAACGCTTCCACTTTCGGTCTACAAGGGTACGTGGACACACTCTCCCCTCTCGTTGCTATGCATCACCATGATCTTGTGTGTGCGTAGGAATTTTTTGAAATTGCTACGTTCCCCAACAGTGGCATCCGAGCCTAGGTTTTATGCGTTGATGTTATATGCACGAGTAGAACACAAGTGAGTTGTGGGCGGTACAAGTCATACTGCTTACCAGCATGTCATACTTTGGTTCGGCGGTATTGTTGGATGAAGCGGCCCGGACCGACATTACGCGTACGCTTACGCGAGACTGGTTCTACCGACGTGCTTTGCACACAGGTGGCTGGCGGGTGTCAGTTTCTCCAACTTTAGTTGAACGGAGTGTGGCTACGCCCGGTCCTTGAGAAGGTTAAAACAACACTAACTTGACGAACTATCGTTGTTGTTTTGATGAGTAGGTAAGAACGGTTCTTGCTCAGCCCGTAGCAGCAACTTAAAACTTGCAAGAACAAAGTAGAGGACGTCTAACTTGTTTTTGCAGGGCATGTTGTGATGGGATATGGTCAAGACGTGATGCTATATTTTATTGTATGAGATGACCATGTTTTGTAACCGAGTTATCGGCAACTGGCAGGAGCCATATGGTTGTCGCTTTATTGTATGCAATGCAATAGCCCTGTAATTGCTTTACTTCATCACTAAGCGGTAGCGATAGTCATAGAAGCAATAGTTGGCGAGACGACAATGATGCTACGATGGAGATCAAGGTGTCGCGCCGGTGACAATGGTGATCATGACGTGCTTCGGAGATGGAGATCACAAGAACAAGATGATGATGGCCATATCATATCACTTATATTGATTGCATGTGATGTTTATCTTTTATGCATCTTATCTTGCTTTGATTGATGGTAGCATTATAAGATGATCTCTCACTAAATTTCAAGATAAAAGTGTTCTCCCTGAGTATGCACCGTTGCCAAAGTTCATCGTGCCCAGACACCACGTGATGATCGGGTGTGATAAGCTCTACGTCCATCTACAACGGGTGCAAGCCAGTTTTGCACACGCAGAATACTCAGGTTAAACTTGACGAGCCTAGCATATGCAGATATGGCTTTGAAACACTGAGACCGAAAGGTCGAGCGTGAATCATATAGTAGATATGATCAACATAGTGATGTTCACCATTGAAAACTACTCCATTTGACGTGATGATCGGTTATGGTTTAGTTGATTTGGATCACGTGATCACTTAGATGATTAGAGAGATGTCTATCTAAGTGGGAGTTCTTAAGTAATATGATTAATTGAACTTAAATTTATCATGAACTTAGTCCTGGTAGTATTTTGAAAATTATGTTGTAGATCAATAGCTCGCGTTGTTGCTTTCATATGTTTATTTTGATATGTTCCTAGAGAAAACTGTGTTGAAAGATGTTAGTAGAAATGATGCTGATTGGATCCGTGATCTGAGGATTTTCCTCATTGCCGCATAGAAGAATTATGTCCTTGATGCACCGCTAGGTGACGGACCTATTGCAGGAGCAGATGCAGATGTTATGAACGTTTGGCTAGCTCAATATGATGACTACTTGATAGTTTAGTGCGCCATGCTTAACGGCTTAGAATCGGGACTTCAAAGACGTTTTGAACATCATGGGCCATATGAGATGTTCCAGGAGTTGAAGTTAATATTTCAAGCAAATACCTGAGTTGAGAGATATGAAGTCTCTAACAAGTTCCATAGCTAAAAGATGGAGGAGAATTGCTCAACTAGTGAGCATGTGCTCAGATTGTCTGGGTACTACAATCGCTTGAATCAAGTGGGAGTTAATCTTCCAGATAAGATAGTGATTGACAGAGTTCTCTAGTCACCATCACCAAGTTAGTAGAACTTTGTGATGAACTATAGTATGCAAGGGATGACGGAAATGATTCCCGAGCTCTTCGTGATGTTGAAATCGACGAAGGTAGAAATCAAGAAAGAGCATCAAGTGTTGATGATTGACAAGACCACTAGTTTCAAGAAAAGGGCAAAAGGAAAGAAAGGGAAACTTCAAGTAGAATGGCAAGCAAGTTGCCACTCCCGTGAAGAATCCCAAAGCTGAACCAAAGCCTGAAACTGAGCGCTTCTACTGCAAAGGAAATGGTCACTGGAAACGGAAATGCCCTGAATATTTGGTGGATAAGAAGGATGGCAAATTGAACAAGGGTATATTTGATATACATGTTATTGATGTGTGCCTTACTAGTATTTATAGTAGCCCCTGAGTATTTGATACTTGTTCGGTTGCTAAGATTAGTAACTCAAAACAGGAGTTACAGAATAAACATAGACTAGTTGAAGGGGAAGTGACGATGAGTGTTGGAAGTAGTTCCAATATTGATATGATCATCATCACACACTCCCTATACTTTCAGGATTAGTGTTAAACCAAAATAAATGTTATTTGGCGTTTGCGTTGAGCATGAATATGATTTGATCATGTTTATTGCAATATGGTTATTCATTTAAAGTCAGAGAATAATTGTTGTTCTGTTTACATGAATAAAACCTTCAATGGTCATACACCCAATGAAAATAGTTTGTTGGATCTCGATCATAGTGATACACATATTCACAATATTGATGCCAAAAGATGCAAAGTTAATAATGATAGTGCAACTTATTTGTGGCACTGCTGTTTGGGTCATATCGGTGTAAAGCACGATTTTCGGAATCACTTGGTTATGAATCATTTGATGCTTGCGAACCGTGCCTTTTGGGCAAGATGACTAATACTCCGCTCTTCGGAACAATGGGACGAGCTACTGACTTGTTGGAAATAATACATACTGATGTATGCGGTCCAATGAGTGTTGATGCTCGTGGCGGGTATCATTATTTTTTGACCTTCATAGATGGTTTGAGCAGATATGAGTATATCTACTTGATGAAACATAAGTCTGAAATATTTGAAAAGCTCAAAGAATTTTAGAGTGAAGTGGAAAATCATCGTAACAAGAAAATAAAGTTTTTGCGATCTGATCGCGGAGACGAATATTTGAGTTATGAGTTTGGTCTTCAATTAAAACAATGTGGAATAGTTTCACAAACTCATGCCACCTGGAACACCACAACGTCATGGTGTGTCCGAACATCATAACCACACTTTATTAGATATGGTGCGATCTATGATGTCTCTTACCGATTTACCATTATCATTTTGGGGTTATGCATTAAAGACAGCTGCATTCACTTTAAATAGGGCACCATCAAAATCCTTTGAGACGACGCCTTATGAACTGTGGTTTGGCAAGAAACCAAAGTTGTCGTTCTTAAAGTTTGGGGTTGCGATGCTTATAAGAAAAAAGTTTCATCCTGATAAGCTCAAACCCAAATTAGAGAAATGTGTCTTCATAGAATACCCAAAGGAGACAGTTGGGTACACCTTCTATCACAGATCCGAAGGCAAGATATTCGTTGCTTAGAATGAATCCTTTCTAGAGAAGGAGTTTCTCTCGAAAGAAGTGAGTGGGAGGAAAGTAGAACTTGATGAGGTAACTGTACCTGCTCCCTTATTGGAAAGTAGTTCATCACAGAAATCTGTTCATGTGACTACTACACCAATTAGTGAGGAAGTTAATGATGATGATCATGAAACTTCAGATCAAGTTGTTACTGAACCTCGTAGGTCAACCAGTGTAAGATCCACACCAGAGTGGTACGGTAATCCTGTTCTGGAAGTTATGTTACTAGACCATGACGAACCTATGAACTATGAAGAAGCGATGGTGAGCCCAGATTCCGCGAAATGGCTTGAGGCCATGAAATCTGAGATGAGATCCATGTATGAGAACAAAGTATGGACTTTGATTGACTTGCCCAATGATCGGTGAGCCATTGAGATTAAATGGATCTCCAAGAGAAAGACGGACGCTGATAGTAGTGTTACTATCTACAAAGCTAGAATTGTCGCAAAAGGTTTTTGACAAGTTCAAGGTGTTGACTACGATGAGAGTTTCACACTCGTATCTATGCTTAAGTCTGTCCGAATCATGTTAGCAATTGCCGCATTTTATGAAATCTGGCAAATGGATAAACAAAACCGCATTCCTTAATGGATTTATTAAAGAAGAGTTGTATATGATGCAACCAGAAGGTTTTGTCAATCCTAAAGGTGCTAACAAAATATGCAAGCTCCAGCAATCCATCTATGGACTGGTGCAAGCATCTCGGAGTTGGAATATACGCTTTGATAAGTTGATCAAAGGATATAGTTTTATACAGACTTGTGGTGAAGCCTGTATTTACAAGAAAGTGAGTGTGAGCACTACATCATTTCTTATTAGTATATGTGAATGACATATTGTTGATCGGAAATAATGTAGAATTATTCTGCAAAGCATAAAGGAGTGTTTGAAAGGAGTTATTCAAAGAAAGACCTTGGTGAAGCTACTTACATATTGAGCATCAAGATCTATAGAGATAGATCAAGACGCTTGATAAGATTTTTCAATGAGTACATACCTTGACAAGATTTTGAAGTAGTTCAAAATGGAACAGTCAAAGAAAGAGTTCTTGCCTGCGTTACAAGGTGTGAAATTGAGTAAGACTCAAAACCCGACCACGGCAAAAGATAGAAAGAGAATGAAAGTCACTCCCTATGCCTTGGCCATAGGTTCTATAAAGTATGCCATGCTATGTACCAGATCTATTGTATACCCTTCACTGATTTTTGCAAGGGAGTACAATAGTGATCTAGGAGTAGATCACTGGACATCGGTCAAAATTATCCTTGGTGGAATAAGGATATGTTTCTCGATTATGGAGGTGACAAAAAGGTTTGTCGTAAAGGGTTACATCGATGCAAATTTTGACACTGATCCAGATCTCAATCTGGATACATATTGAAAGTGGGAGCAATTAGCTAGAGTAGCTCCGTGCAGAGCATTGTTGACATAGAAATTTGCAAAATACATATGGATCTGAATGTGGCAGACCCGTTGACTAAACTTCTCTCACAAGCAAAAACATGATCACACCTTAGTACTCTTTGGGTGTTAATCACATAGCGATGTGAGCTATATTATTGACTCTAGTAAACCCTTTGGGTGTTGGTCACATGACGATGTGAACTATGGGTGTTAATCACATGGTGATGTGAGCTATTCGTATTAATTCACACGGTGATGCGAACTAGATTATTGACTCTAGTGCAAGTGGGAGACTGAAGGAAATATGCCCTAGAGGCAATAATAAAGTTATTATTTATTTCCTTAAATCATGATAAATGTTTATTATTCATGCTAGAGTTGTATTAACCGGAAACATAATACATGTGTGAATACAAAGACAAACATAGTGTCACTAGTATGCCTCTACTTGACTAGCTCGTAAATCAAAGATGGTTAAGTTTTCCTAACCAAAGACATGAGTTGTCATTTGATTAACAAGATCACACCATTAGGAGAATGATGTGATTAACTTGACCCATTCCGTTAGCTTAGCACTTGATTGTTTAGTATGTTGCTATTGCTTTCTTCATGACTTATACATGTTCCAATGACTATGAGATTATGTAACTCCCGCTTATCGGAGGAACACTTTGTGTGCTACCAAACGTCACAACGTAACTGGGTGATTATAAAGGTGCTCTATAGGTGTCTCCGAAGGTACTTGTTGAGTTGATGTATTTCGAGATTAGGATTTGTCACTCCGATTGTCTGAGAGGTATCTCTGGGCCCTCTTGGTAATGCACATCACTATAAGCCTTGCAAGCAATGTAGCTAATGAGTTAGTTACGAGATGACGCATTACGTAACGAGTAAAGAGACTTGCCGGTAACGAGATTGAAGTAGGTATTGAGATACCGATGATCGAATCTCGGGCAAGTAACATATCGATGACAAAGGGAACAACGTATGTTGTTATGCGGTTTGATCGACAAAAATCTTCGTAGAATATGTAGGAACCAATATGAGCATCCAGGTTCCGCTATTGGTTATTGACCGGAGATGTGTCTCGGTCATGTCTACATTATTCTCGAACCCGTAGGGTCCGCACGCTTAAAGTTCGATGACGGTTATATTATGAGTTTATGTGTTGTGATGTACCAAAGGAGTTCAGAGTCCCAGATGAGATCTGGGACATGACGAGGAGTCTCGAAATGATCGAGACGTAAAGATCGATATATTGGATGACTATATTCGGACATCGGAAAGGTATCGAGTGATTCGGGTATTTTCGGGGGTACCAGGGAGTTACGGGAATACAGGAAGAAGCAATGTGCCTCATGGGCCAAGTGGTGGAAGAGAGGAGGCAGGGCGCGTGGCCCCCCTAGCCCAAACCGAATTGGACTAGGGGGCCGGCCCCTCTTTCCTCCTTTTCCTCCTTCTCCTTCCTTCTCCTTCTCCTTCCCTTCCTTCCCCTCTCCTACTTGGACTAGGAAAGAGGGGGGAATCCTACTTGGAGTAGGATTGCCCCCCTTGGGCGCGCCTCCTCCCCTTGGCCGACCCTCTCCTCCTCCCCCCATTATATACGGAGGAGGGGGGCGCCCAATAGACACAACAATTGATCATTGATCTCTTAGCCGTGTGCGGTGCCCCCTCCACCAAAGTCCTCCTCGATAATATTGTAGCGGTGCTTAGGCGAAGTCCTGCATCGGTAGAACATCATCATCGTCACCACACCGTCGTGCTGACGGAACTCTCCCTCGACACTCTGCTGGATCGGAGTACGGGGGACGTCATCGAGCTGAACGTGTGCTAAAACTCGGAGGTGCCCTAGTTTCGGTGCTTGATCGGTCGGGCCATGAAGACGTACGACTACATCAACCGCGTTGTGCTGATGCTTCCGCTTTCGGTCTACGAGGGTACGTGGACACACTCTCCCCTCTCGTTGCTATGCATCACCATGATCTTGTGTGTGCGTAGGAATTTTTTTGAAATTACTACGTTCCCCAACACCTAGTTCACGCTTTCTCCGCACAACCAAACATGTCCAGAGCAGGAGGCAAGTGGGTGGCCTCCACCGTGAAGGAGGATCATATTACGAAGCTCCGGGCGGCCGGATACTTGGCCGCAGACATCGCGCACCGGCTACCGGACGAAGGGCAGATTATTCCAACTCCGGAACCCCACGAGAGGGTTGTGTTTCTCGCCCACTTCGTCCGTGGACTGGGGTTTCCACTTCATCCCTTCGTCCGCGGGCTCATGTTCTACTACGGGCTAGATTTCCATGATCTAGCCCCAAATTTCGTCCTCAACATCTCGGCATTTATCGTCGTGTGCGAGGCTTTCCTCCGCATCAAGCCTCACTTCGGCTTGTGGCTACAAATCTTCTGCGTGAAGCCGAAGATCGTGAGCGGCCAGCAAGCGGAGTGCGAAGGCACCATGGTGGGCAAGATGCCCAACGTCACCTGGCTTGATGGCTCCTTCATGGAGACCGTGAAAGGGTGGCATTCCGGGTGGTTCTACATCACCGAGCCGCGCGATGCCAGCTGGGCGGCGGCCCCTGAATTCTGATCCAGAATTCCCATGCGGCTCACCTCCTGGGAAAAGAAGGGCCTTGCCTGGGGCGAGCCTTCGGAGCTGACCGGACTTCAAAACTGTATCAAGAATAGGAAGGACAAGAAAATCAAGCTAGTCAACGTGGTCCAGGTCATGCTAGTCCGTCGAATTCTTCTGTGCCAAAGACAGGCTTTTAATCTGTGGGAGTTCGTCCTGGCGGAACACCAGACGCTTCAAAATCTCTACGGCATGACACACAAGGGCGCATGGAAGGCGCTATTCAAGGCCTCCGAAATACCTCCTCCCACATCCGAGGACCGCGGACTTCACGCCATGTGGCTCCCCCGTCCGATGAGCTTTCTGACTACCACCGGATGCAGTTTTTCCCAATATACTCATGGGGGAATCTTAAGTCATTGTGTGCATTTGATCAGGAGTATGTGGAGACGGCGGAGCGGATTGACTGTCCGGCTCCACTGCCAGAAGGTCCAGCAGATGCTCTCCTGACGGAGATGCTAGTCCCGGCGCCCTACAAGGCGCCGGAAAAGAAGGCTAAAAAGAAGGCCCCGGGGACCAAGAAGGGTCTCCGGCGTAAGGTCATACCGGATGCCTCGTCCGAAGACAACGAGGCACACTCCTCCCCTGAAGGGGAGGAGGAAGAGGAAAGGGCCGCCCCATCCGGAGAGGACAAGGGGCCTAGGAAGGCGGCCTAGGGGACCGGGAAGGGTCCCCGGCGCAAGGCCGTCATACCCTCATCGTCTGAAGATGATGAGGCAGATTCCTCCCGCGGAGGCGGGGGGAAACACGAAGAAACTCTGTCTCCCCACACTGGGGAGGAGAATAATAGGAAAGCCGCCCCGGAGGGGGAGGCTAGGACGCCCAAGAAGGGAAAGGCGTCCCTTCCGGATTACTCTACCACTGCCGCCTATAGCAAGGAGGAGTGGCTGCCTAGGGGGAAGCCCCTAGTAAGATCGTAAGTATCCACACTCTATTGTACTTTAGTAGGACTTTGCTTCATAGTCTGTTATAACGCCGAACACGTATATGCAGTCCGGCTAGGGTCCATCCCGAGGTATCCTCTTCGGGTGGGTCCTTGAGTAATTCGTCGATGAACTCGCTCCCGACGGCCACTACCCCTCGACCTGCGGACGACACGGAGGTGTTGTCCCAAAGGTTCCCCGAGCAGGGGGAGGTGACTCTGGAAATGCCCCGAGGCGAAATCCCAGACGCCGGGTATGCGGGGCGTAAGGTCCCCGCGGATTGTGCCGACGAGAGCCGCGGCAAGCCGGGCTCTCAGCCGGACACTATACCGGAACCTCCAATGGTTCCGGATTCGGGCAGGCGGCCCCTCGCTAAGGAGGGTGAGCCGTCCGTGCCCATGACTTCCGTTATGCTAGAGGCGTCGGATAGTCTGCTGGAAGCACTTGCTTCCATGGATGAAGAGCACCATACTCTTATGAGTGTGGTGATTCAGAAGGTTCTGTCTGCCAAGGGCGGACTAACCGAAGCCTGCACCAGCCTCCTGACAGGCTTTGAGGTAAGTAATCAAAAATGTGTGAAAGTATCACCCGATAGGTAGTATGTAACGCCCCGGATTCGATGCGCCAGGTGTCTGCCAGTTATTCGCGGTAGTTGCCATGTCATTTGCTTGTGTGTTGCATATTGCCATGTGATCATATGCATTTCATTCTGCATACGTGTTCATCTCATGCATCCGAGCATTTTCCCCGTTGTCCATTTTGCAATCCGACACTCCTATGTCATCCGGCGTCCCCTTTTGCCTCTTTTCGTGTGCGTGTATTAAACATTCTCGGAATGGACCGAGGTTTGCTAAGCGGCCTTGGTATAGCACCGGTAGACCGCCTGTCAAGTTTCGTGCCATTTGGAGTCCGTTTGATACTCCAACGGTTAACCGGGGAACCGTAAAGGCCTCTTTTGTGTGCAGCCCAACACCCCTCCAAAGTGGCCAAATAACCCATCCTAACCCCCTCCATGCTCTCCACTGTTCGATCCCGATCGCGTGGCCGAAAACCGCTCTCCATTTGGACTCTCCTAGCCCCCTCTACCAATATAAACGTCCCTCCCTTTCCATTTTCGCGGATGAATCCCCCCAAAACCCTAGCCCCGCTCCCTCTTCGCTGCCGGACATGTCCGGACCGGACCGGACATGTCCGCTCTGTCCGCGCCACCGCCCTCAGCGAACCGGAAGCTGCCACGTGGCCCCGGCCACCGCGCGCCGCCGCCGGCCTGCCCGGCCCGCTCCGCCGCCCGGCGCCGCCTCGCCCGCTCCCTCCGCGCCCGCGCGCACCGGCTGCCGCCTCGCCGGCGCCTCCCCGCACCGCCGCCCAGGAGCCCGTCGCTGTCCCGCCTCGCCGAGCCCGCGCCCCGCCGCCAGTAGCTCTGCGCCGCCCGATGCTCTTCGCCGGCTCTCGTCCCGAGCCCCGCCTTCGGTCCCGCGCCCGACCCTGGAGCCCCTCCGTCGCCGCCTCCCCACCGGCGTCTCATCGCCGCTCGCCGCCTTCATCCCCGGCCCCGCCGGCGAGCAGCAGGTCGCCACTGACCGCGCCTCCGCCCCCGCAGCTCCCCGCCGGCGTCGTCCAGCGGCCGGATCCGGCATCCCTCGCCGCGGATCCGCCTGCCCCGAGTCCTCTCCGACCCTCCCTCGTCTTCCCCGGCCATAACTCCGGCGAGCCGCCGCCTTGCCTCAAAGTCCGTGCAGATCTGAGGTTCGACAAGGTTGACCCCGAAATTTCGTCCAAGTCCCTGGATTTTTTATCATTTTGTTGACCTGTTCATTGCATCATAACTCCATGCATACTGCTCCGTTTCGTGCGTATGATATGTCGAATTGTTCGTTGTGAGATGCTCTTCGTTTCACTCCATTGTGCCATGTTTGTTTGAGGTCATCTTGATGCCCGAATCATCATTGCAAGAGTGCTATGTGATGTTAACCTGCTGAAACTGTTATAACTTGGTGATTTGTCATTTTCGTTGCATTTGATGTGTGCATCCTATGGGCATGAGCTCTGCATGTGTTTTGATCTATGTCATGCCATCTTCACATTGGTGCCATCCATGTATTTTTTTGATTGTTGTACTGAGTGCATCGAGCTCATGAAGTAGGGTACTTGCTGTTGCTGTTTTGCTAGTCTGAATCTGCTATATCATGTTGCTATGTAAACCTGCTTCTACAAGTCATTCTATGCATAATCTGGAGATGTTCACTAAGGATGATTTGTTATACATGTCATGCTCTATCCATTCATGCCCCTGGTTGAATTTATAGCCTGCTGTAGCTTGTTGTAATCTTGCTCTAAATTTGCTAAATAATGTTGCTGTCAGCCTGATTAACATTAAGTTCAGTTTTGCCATGTGCTTTGCTAGTGATTCATGCAACTTATGAACTTGGTATTGCCATGCTTAGCTTCATAAACATGTATTATTTATGTTGGTTTCCTTGTGATGCCATGTATTGCTCTATGGTGAGTGGTACAAGCTCACCAACATGTCTACTTATTGTTGTTCCTGCCATGTTTGAATCTGTCATATTATTTGCCATGTTTACATGGGTGCCATCATATTTTCTGTGCCCTTTTGGCTGATAGTCAGTAAGGGACTTTTGTTATATGCAATTAGTAGATTCATGCCATGCCTTTGTTTACTGCGTTAAGCTCCTGTAACATGTTATTTGATAGCTCTAAACATTGCAACCTGATGTTATTTCTGCTAATGCCTGAAACTGTTATTATTTGCAATCTTGCCATGTCATTTTGAGCATGTTCTAGTGATTTCTGGAGATAGCTCAGTGTTCATGTTTTGTCATGAATTACCTGTACATCATGACCATGCCTTTTGTTATTATGTTGAGGTGCTGTAGCATGATGTTTTGATGCTTGCTTGATGCCTAGTTGCTGTTTTGGGCAGATTGTTGTTGTAACTTGTATAGAGTGTATGTGTTGAACCGTTGCTCCGTTTTGAGTGTGCTCTATATGAAACTTGCTTAGAATTGCATGTAGTTTCATATTATCATGTTGCATCCTTATTTTGAGGTGTTTTCTTGATGTTTGGATGCATTTAGCATCAATGCCATGTTTAACTTGTTTTGCTCATATCTTCTAGGCCGTAGCTCCGAACTAAATGAACTTTATATGTAACTTGACTAGAATTTCGTGTAGATTCTCTTGGTGCATCTTAACTTGCTGTTTAACAATTTTAACATAAGGTTTATTCAGATCTGAAACAATTTTAAAAGTTGCATATGAGGACTTACCGGAATTGTTATATGTTGTTCCCGGCCTCATTTAAACTTGTTTTGATGTGTTGCTCTTGTATGCATCATCTCTTGCCATGAGTAGCTTCATGTAGCTTGTCATGCATCATACTTGGTTGAGCATCATGCCTTGTCATGTGTGGTGTGTTTACCATGTTGTGTGCTTCTTCTTGATAGTTCCCGTTTCGTTGCGATCGTGAGGATTCGTTCATCTACGCTTGGTTCGTCTTTGTGGCTTCATCTCCTTCATGGACTCGTTCTTCTTCCTAGCGGGATTTCAGGGAAGATGACCGCTACCCTGGATCTCACTACTATCATTGCTATGCTAGTTCCTTCATTCTATCGCTTTGCTGCGCTACCTATCTTTTGCTCTTCAAGCCTCCCAATTGCCATGAACCTCTAACCTTTTCACCCTTCCTAGCAAACCGTTGTTTGGCTATGTTATCGCTTTTGCTCAGCCCCTCTTATAGCGTTGTTAGTTGCAGGTGAAGTTGAAGATTGCTCCATGGTGGCCAGGATGTTGTTGGGATATCACAATATCTCTTATATTATTAATGCATCTATATATTTGGTAAAGGGTGGAAGGCTCGGCCTTATGCCTGGTGTTTTGTTCCACTCTTGCCGCCCTAGTTTTCGTCATACCGGTGTTATGTTCCCAGATTTTGCGTCCCTAACGCGGTTGGGTGATTTATGGGACCCCCTTGACAGTTCGCTTTGAATAAAACTCCTCCAGCAAGGCCCAACTGTCGGTGTCAAAACCGGCGGATCTCGGGTAAGGGGTCCCGAACTGTGCGTCTAGGCGGATGGTAACAGGAGACAAGGGACACGATGTTTTTAACCAGGTTCGGGCCCTCTCGATGGAGGTAAAACCCTACTCCTGCTTGATTGATATTGATGATATGGGTAGTACAAGAGTAGATCTACCACGAGATAAAGGAGGCTAAACCCTAGAAGCTAGCCTATGGTATGATTGTTATCTGTCCTATGGACTAAAACCCTCCGGTTTATATAGACACCGGAGAGGGCTAGGGTTACACAAAGTCGGTTACAATGGTAGGAGATCCACATATCCGTATCGCCAAGCTTGCCTTCCATGCCAAGGAAAGTCCCATCTGGACACGGGACGAAGTCTTGAATCTTGTATCTTCATAGTCTTGGAGTCCGGCCAACGGTGATAGTTCGGCTATCCGGACACCCCCTAGTCCAGGACTCCCTCAATAGCCCCTGAACCAGGCTTCAATGACGACGAGTCCGGCGCGCATATTGTCTTCGGCATTGCAAGGCGGGTTCCTCCTCCGAATAATTCATAGAAGATTTTGAACACCAAGATAGTGTCCGGCTCTGCAAAATAAATTCCACATACCACCGTAGAGAGAATAATATTTACACAGGTTCAATCTGCTGACGCACTTCGTGGTATGACGTCACGCCACGGCCATGCCTTTATTCGAATCGTTTTTATTGTTCCACCTCAGCGCGTTTAGCGAAGCAGTTTCCTTGGCACGTCTTGTCAAAGCACAGATCTGTTGGGGAACGTAGCAGAAATTCAAAATTTTCCTATGTAACACCAAGATCTATCTATGGAGAGACCAGCAACAAGTAGAAAGGGGAGTGCATCTACATACCCTTGTAGATCGCTAAGCGGACGCGTTCAAGTGAACGGGGTTGATGGAGTCGTACTCGTCGTGATTCAGATCACAGATGATCCTAGTGCCGAACGGACGGCACCTCCGCGTTCAACACACGTACAGCTCGACGATGTCTCCCACGCCTTGATCTAGCAAGGAGAGAGGGAGAGGTTGAGGAAGACTCCATCCAGCAGCAGCACAACGGCGTGGTGGTGATGGAGGAGCGTGGCAATCTTGCAGGGCTTCGCCAAGCACCTACGGGAGAGGAGGAGGTGTCACGGGAGGGAGGGAGGCGCCAAGGGCTCAGGTATGGATGCCCTCCCTCCCCTCCACTATATATAGGGGCAGGGGAGAGGGGGGAGGCGGAAGGGTGCGGCTAAGGAGGGGGGAGGAGTCCATCCTCCCCAAGGCACCTCGGAGGTGCCTTCCCCCTTTAGGACTCTCCCTTTTTTTCTTTATCTTGGCGCATGGGCCTCTAGGGGCTGGTGCCCTTGGCCCATGTAGGCCAAGGCGCACCCCCTACAGCCCATGTGGCCCCCCGGGGCAGGTGGCCCCACCCAGTGGGCCCCCGGGACCCTTCCGGTGGTCCCGGTACAATACCGATGACCCCGAAACTTGTCCCGATGGCCGAAACAGGACTTCCTATATATAAATCTTTACCTCCGGACCATTCCGGAACTCCTCGTGACGTCCGGGATCTCATCCGGGACTCCGAACAACATTCGGTAACCACATACAAGCTTCCTTTATAACCCTAGCATCATCGAACCTTAAGTGTGTAGACCCTACGGGTTCGGGAGACATGTAGTCATGACCGAGATGTTCTCCGGTCAATAACCAACAGCGGGATCTGGATACCCATGTTGGCTCCCACATGTTCCACGATGATCTCTTCGGATGAACCACGATGTCAAGGACTCAATCAATCCCGTATACAATTCCCTTTGTCTAGCGGTATGGTACTTGCCCGAGATTCGATCGTCGGTATACCGATACCTTGTTCAATCTCGTTACCGGCAAGTCTCTTTACTCGTTCCGTAACACATCATCCCGTGATCAACCCCTTGGTCACATTGTGCACATTATGATGATGTCCTACCGAGTGGGCCCAGAGATACCTCTCCGTTTACACGGAGTGACAAAATCCCAATCTCGATTCGTGCCAACCCAACAGACACTTTCAGAGATACCCGTAGTGTACCTTTATAGCCACCCAGTTACGTTGTGACGTTTGGCACACCCAAAGCACTCCTACGGTATCCGGGAGTTGCACAATCTCATGGTCTAAGGAAATGATACTTGACATTAGAAAAGCTTTAGCATACGAACTACATGATCTTGTGCTAGGCTTAGGATTGGGTCTTGTCCATCACATCATTCTCCTAATGATGTGATCCCGTTATCAACGACATCCAATGTCCATGGTCAGGAAACCGTAACCATCTATTGATCAACGAGCTAGTCAACTAGAGGCTTACTAGGGACATGGTGTTGTCTATGTATCCACACATGTATCTGAGTTTCCTATCAATACAATTCTAGCATGGATAATAAACAATTATCATGAACAAGGAAATATAATAATAATCAATTTATTATTGCCTCTAGGGCATATTTCCAACAGTCTCCCACTTGCACTAGAGTCAATAATCTAGTTCACATCACCATGTGATTAACACTGACAGGTCACATCACCATGTGACCAACATCCAAAGAGTCTTGGGTTTGATCATGTTGCTTGTGAGAGAGGTTATAGTCAACGGGTCTGAACCTTTCAGATCCGTGTGTGCTTTACAAATCTCTATGTCATCTCCTAGATGCAGCTACCACGTTCTATTTGGAGCTATTCCAAATAACTGTTCTACTTGGAGCTATTCTAAATTGTTGCTCCATTATACGTATCCGGTATCTCTACTCAGAGCTATCCGAATAGGTGTTAAGCTTGCATCGTCGTAACCCTTTACGACGAACTCTTTTACCACCTCCATAATTGAGAAAATTCCTTAGTCCACTAGTTACTAAGGATAACTTTGACCGCTGTCCTGTGATCCATTCTTGGATCACTCTTGTACCCCTTGACTGACTCATGGTAAAGCACACTTCAGGTGCGGTACACAGCATAGCATACTGTAGAGCCTATGTCTTAAGCATAGGGGACGACCTTCATTCCTTTCTCTCTATTCTGCCATGGTCGAGCTTAAAGTCTTAACTTCATACCTTACAACTCAGGCAAGAACTCCTTCTTTGACTGATCCATCTTGAACACCTTCAAGATCACGTCAAGGCATGTGCTCATTTGAAAGTACTATTAAGCGTTTTGATCTATCCTTATAGATCTTGATGCTCAATGTTCAAGTAGCTTAATCCAGGTTTTGTATTGAAAACACTTTCCAAATAACCCTATATGCTTTCCAGAAATTCTACGTCATTTCTGATCATTAATATGTCAACAACATATACTCATCAGAAATTCTATAGTGCTCCCACTCACTTCTTTGGAAATACAAGTTACTCATAAACTTTGTATACACCCAAAATCTTTGATCATCATCAAAGCATACATTCCAACTCCGAGATGCTCACTCCAGTCCTCAGAAGGATTGCTGGAGCTTTGCATACTTATTAGCATATTTCAGGATAGACAAAACCTTCCGGTTGTATCACATACAACCTTTCCTCAAGAATCGTCGAGGAAACAATGTTTTGACATCCTATCTGCAAGATTTCATAAATAATGCAGTAATTGCTAATATAATTCCAACAGACTCTTAGCATCGCTACGAGTGAGAAAGTCTCATTGTAGTCAACTCCTTGAACTTGTCGAAAAACATCTTAACGACAAGTCGAGCTTTCTCAATGGTGACACTTACCATCATTGTGTGTCTTCCTTTCAAAATCCATATGTACCTAACAGCCTTACGACCATCAAGTAGTTCTTCCAAAGTCTACACTTTGTTTTCATACATGGATCCTCTCTCGGGTTTTATGGCCTTGAGCCATTTATCAGAATCCGGGCCCACCATCGCTTCTCCATAGCTCGTAGGTTCATTGTTGTCTAGCAACATGACTTCAAGACAGGACTACTGTACCACTCTGAAGTAGTACGTATCCTTGTCATCCCACGAGGTTTGGTAGTGACTTGATCCGAAGTTTCATGATCAATATCATAAGCTTCCACTTCAATTGGTGTAGGTGCCACAGGAACAACTTCCTGTGCCCTGCCACACACTAGTTGAAGAGACGGTTCAATAACCCCATCAAGTCTCCACCATCCTCCCACTCAACTCTTTCGAGAGAAACTTTTCCTCGAGAAAGGACCCGATTCTAGAAACAATCCCTTATTTCTTTCGAATCTGAGACAGGAGGTATAGCCAACTGTTTTGGGTGTCCTATGAAGATGCATTTATCCGCTTTGGGTTCGAGCTTATCAGCCTGAAACTTTTTCACATAAGCGTCGCAGCCCCAAACTTTTATGGTGCCCTATTTAAAGTGAATGTGGTTGTCTTTAATGCCTAACCCATAAACTATCGTGGCAGTTCGATAAGAGACATCATGGTACGCACCATATCCAATAGGGTGCAACTATGACGTTTGGACACACCATCACACTATGGTGTTCCAGGCTGTATCAGTTGTGAAACAATTTCCACAATGTCTTAATTATGTGCCAAACTCGTGATTCAGATATTCATCTCTATGATCATATCATAGATATTTTATCCTCTTGTCACGACGATCTTTCAACTTCACACTGAAATTACTTGAACCTTTCAATAATTCAGACTCGTGATTCATCAAGTAAATATACTCAACATCTACTCGAATCATCTGTGAAGCAAGAACATAATGATATTCACTGCATGCCTCAGCACTCATTGGACTGCACACATCAAAATGTGTTACTTCCAACAAGTTGCTATCTTGTTCCATCTTACTGAAAACGAGGCTTTTTAGTCATCTTGCCCATGTGGTATGATTTGCATGTCCCAAGTGATTCAAAATCAAGTGAGTCAAAACGGTCCATTTGCATGGAGTTTCTTCATGCATATACACCAATAGACATGGTTCGCATGTCTCAAACTTTTCAAAACGAGTGAGCCCAAAGATCCATCAATATGGAGCTTCTTCATGCGTTTTATACCGATATGACTTACGTGGCAGTGCCACAAGTAGGTGGTACTATCATTACTATCTTTTGGCATGAACATGTGTATCACTACGATCAAGATTCAATAAACAATTCCTTTAGGTGCAAGAGCACTTATTCCGGTTTAATACTAATCTTGATGGTAGAGGGAGCGTGCGATGTTAGATCACGTCAAGCTTGGAAAAACTTCCAACACATATCGTCAGCTCACCTTTAGCTAGTCTCCGTTTCATTCCGTAGCTTTTATTTCGAGTTACTAACACTTAGCAACTGAACCGGTATCTAATACCCTGGTGCTACTAGGAGTACTAGCAAAGTACACATTAACACAATGTATATCCAATATACTTCCAACGACCTTGCCAGCCTTCTTATCTACCAAGTATCTAGGGTAATTCTGCTCTAGTGGTTGTTCCCCTTATTACAGAAGCACTTAGTCTCGGGTTTGGGTTTTACCTTGGGTTTCTTCACTAGAGCAGCAGCTGATTTGCCGTTTCATGAAGTATCCCTTCTTGCCCTTGCCCTTCTTGAAACTAGTGGTTTCACCAACCATCAACAATTGATGCTCCTTCTTGATTTCTACTTTCGCGGTGTCAAACATCGCGAATACCTCAAGGATCATCATATCTATCCCTGATATGTTATAGTTCATCACGAAGCTCTAACAGCTTGGTGGCAATGACTTTGGAGAACCATCACTGTCTTATCTGGAAGATCAACTCCCACTCGATTCAAATGATTGTTGTACTCAGACAATCTGAGCACAAGCTCAACAATTGAGCTTTTCTCCTTAGTTTCCAGGTTAAGAAAGTCATCGGAGGTCTTATACCTCTTGACATGGGCACGAGCCTGAAATCCCAATTTCAGCCCTCAAAACATCTCATATGTTTCGCGACGTTTCAAAAATGTCTTTGGTGCCTCAACTCTAAACCGTTTAACTGAACTATCATGTAGTTATCAAAACGTGTATGTCAGATGTTCGCAACAACCACAGACAACGTTCGAGGTTCAGCACACTGAGCGGTGCATTAAGGACATAAGGCTTCTATGAAGCAATGAGGACAATCCTCAGTTTACGGACCTAGTCCGCATAATTGCTACTATCAACTTTCAACTAATTTTTCTCTAGGAACATATCTAAACAGTAGAACTATAGCGTGAGCTACGACATAATTTGCAAAAGGCTTTTGACTATGTTCAGGATAATTAAGTTCATCTTATGAACTCCCACTCAGATAGACATCCCTCTAGTCATCTAAGTGATTACATGATCCGAGTCAAACTAGGCCGTGTCCGATCATCACGTGAGACGGACTAGTCATCATCGGTGAACATCTTCATGTTGATCGTACCTTCTATACGACTCATGTTCGACCTTTCGGTCTCCGTGTTCCGAGGCCATGTCTGTACATGCTAGGCTCGTCAAGTTAACCCTAAGTGTTTCGCGTGTGTAAATCTGTCTTACACCCGTTGTATGTGAACGTTAGAATCTAACACCCGATCATCACGTGGTGCTTCGAAACACGAACTGTCGCAACGGTGCACAGTTAGGGGAGAACACTTCTTGAAATTGTTGTAAGGGATCATCTTATTTACTACCGTCGTTCTAAGCAAATAAGATGTATAAACATGATAAACATCACATGCAATCAAATAGTGACATGATATGGCCATCATCACTTTGCTCCTTTTGATCTCCATCTTCGGGGCTCCATGATCATCATCGTCACCGGCATGACACCATGATCTCCATCATCATGATCTCCATCATCGTGTCTTCATGAAGTTGCCTCGCCAACTATTACTTCTACTACTATGGCTAACGGTTAGCAATAAAGTAAAGTAATTACATGACGTTTAAGTTGACACGCAGGTCACAAATAAATAAAGACAACTCCTATGGCTCCCGCCGGTTGTCATACTCATCGACATGCAAGTCGTGATTCCTATTACAAGAACATGATCAATCTCATACATCACATATATCATTCATCACATCCTTTGGCCATATCACATCACATAGCATACCCTGCAAAAACAAGTTAGACGTCCTCTAATTGTTGTTTGCATGTTTTACGTGGCTGCTATGGGTTTCTAGCAAGAACGTTTCTTACCTACGCATGAACCACAACGTGATATGCCAATTGCTATTTACCCTTCATAAGGACCCTTTTCATCGAATCCGATCCGACTAAAGTGGGAGAGACAGACACCCGCCAGCCACCTTATGCAACTAGTGCATGTTTGTCGGTGGAACCGGTCTCACGTAAGCGTACGTGTAAGGTTGGTCCGGGCCGCTTCATCCCACGATGCCGCCGAATCAAGATAAGACTAGTAACGGCAAGCATATTGAACAATATCGACGCCCACAACTACTTTGTGTTCTACTCATGCAAAGAATCTACGCAATAGACCTAGCTCATGATGCCACTGTTGGGGAACGTAGCAGAAATTCAAAATTTTCCTACGTAACACCAAGATCTATCTATGGAGAGACCACCAACGAGTAGAAAGGGGAGTGCATCTACATACCCTTGTAGATCGCTAAGCGGAAGCGTTCAAGTGAACGGGGTTGATGGAGTCGTACTCGTCGTGATTCAGATCACAGATGATCCTAGTGCCGAACGGACGGCACCTCCGCGTTCAACACACGTACAGCTCGACGATGTCTCCCACGCCTTGATCCAGCAAGGAGAGAGGGAGAGGTTGAGGAAGACTCCATCCAGCAGCAGCACAACGGCGTGGTGGTGATGGAGGAGCGTGGCAATCTTGCAGGGCTTCGCCAAGCACCTACGGGAGAGGAGGAGGTGTCACGGGAGGGAGGGAGGCGCCAAGGGCTCAGGTATGGATGCCCTCCCTCCCTCCACTATATATAGGGGAAGGGGAGAGGGGGGAGGCGCAGCCTTGCCCCCTCCTCCAAGGAAGGGTGCGGCTAAGGAGGGGGGAGGAGTCCATCCTCCCCAAGGCACCTCGGAGGTGCCTTCCCCCTTTAGGACTCTCCCTTTTTTTCTTTATCTTGGCGCATGGGCCTCTAGGGGCTGGTGCCCTTGGCCCATGTAGGCCAAGGCGCACCCCCTACCGCCCATGTGCCCCCCCGGGGCAGGTGGCCCCACCCGGTGGGCCCCCGGGACCCTTCCGGTGGTCCCGGTACAATACCGATGACCCCGAAACTTGTCCCGATGGCCGAAACAGGACTTCCTATATATAAATCTTTACCTCCGGACCATTCCGGAACTCCTCGTGACGTCCGGGATCTCATCCGCGACTCCGAACAACATTCAGTAACCACATACAAGCTTCCTTTATAACCCTAGCGTCATCGAATCTTAAGTGTGTAGACCCTACGGGTTCGGGAGACATGCAGACATGACTGAGATGTTCTCCGGTCAATAACCAACAGCGGGATCTGGATACCCATGTTGGCTCCCACATGTTCCACGATGATCTCATCGGATGAACCACGATGTCAAGGACTCAATCGATCCCGTATACAATTCCCTTTGTCTAGCGGTATGGTACTTGCCCGAGATTCGATCGTCGGTATACCGATACCTTGTTCAATCTCGTTACCGGCAAGTCTCTTTACTCGTTCCGTAACACATCATCCCGTGATCAACCCCTTGGTCACATTGTGCACATTATGATGATGTCCTACCGAGTGGGCCCAGAGATACCTCTCCGTTTACACGGAGTGACAAAATCCCAATCTCGATTCGTGCCAACCCAACAGACACTTTCAGAGATACCCGTAGTGTACCTTTATAGCCACCCAGTTACGTTGTGACGTTTGGTACACCCAAAGCACTCCTACGGTATCCGGGAGTTGCACAATCTCATGGTCTAAGGAAATGATACTTGACATTAGAAAAGCTTTAGCATACGAACTACATGATCTTGTGCTAGGCTTAGGATTGGGTCTTGTCGATCACATCATTCTCCTAATGATGTGATCCCGTTATCAGCGACATCCAATGTCCATGGTCAGGAAACCGTAACCATCTATTGATCAACGAGCTAGTCAACTAGAGGCTTACTAGGGACATGGTGTTGTCTATGTATCCACACATGTATCTGAGTTTCCTATCAATACAATTATAGCATGGATAATAAACAATTATCATGAACAAGGAAATATAATAATAATCAATTTATTATTGCCTCTAGGGCATATTTCCAACAGTCTCCCACTTGCACTAGAGTCAATAATCTAGTTCACATCACCATGTGATTAACACTGACAGGTCACATCACCATGTGACCAACATCCAAAGAGTCTTGGGTTTGATCATGTTGCTTGTGAGAGAGGTTATAGTCAACGGGTCTGAACCTTTCAGATCCGTGTGTGCTTTACAAATCTCTATGTCATCTCCTAGATGCAGCTACCACGTTCTATTTGGAGCTATTCCAAATAACTGTTCTACTTGGAGCTATTCTAAATTGTTGCTCCATTATACAAGGCCGGATATTTGTCCAGCGATATCGCGCACCGGCTCCCCGACGAGGGGCAGCTCGTGCCCACCCCCGGGCCCCATGAGAGGGTGGTATTCCTTCCCCATTTCCTCCGCGGACTGGGCTTCCCACTTCACCCCTTTGTCCGGGGGCTCATGTTCTACTACGGCCTGGATTTCCATGATCTGGCCCCGAATTTTCTCCTCAATATCTCGGCGTTCATCATCGTGTGCGAGGCCTTCCTCTGCATCCAACCCCACTTCGGCTTATGGCTAAAGACCTTCAATGTTAAGCCGAAGGTAGTGGGAGGCAGCCAAGCGGAGTGCGGAGGTGCCATGGTGGGCAAGATGCCCAACGTTACCTAGCTCGAGGGCGCCTTCATGGAAACCATCAAAGGGTGGCAATCGGGGTGGTTCTACATCATCGAGCCGCGTGACCCTGAATGGGCAGCGGCCCCCGAATTCAGATCTGGCATCCCCACGCGGCTCACCTCCTGGAAAGAGAAGGGCTTGTTGTGGGGCGATTCGGAGGAGCTGACCGGACTCCAATCCTGTCTCCAAACCCTGGTGAACTAGAAGCTCAAGCTTGTCAACGTGGTCCAGGTCATGCTCATCCGCCGGATTCTCCCGTGCCAACAGTGGGATTTCAACCTATGGGAGTTCGATCCGGCACAGCACCAGACTTTGAGTAGGCTCTTCGACACTACGTACGAAGAGGCCTGGAGGGTGCTGTTCAAGGGCGCCAAGGCGCCCGCATCCGCTACCGAAGATCGCGGGTTCAGCTCGCAGTGTCCGGCTGGAGAGGTAAGCTATACTATCCTTTACGGGACACTTGCTCTTCCATAGTTTGACTCTATATGGGATCTAAACTCCCAATACCTTTGACAGGCCTGGCAGAAGACGTTCGGACAGGTTAACTATCCGGCGCCCCTTCCAGAAGACCCAGCGGATGCCCGTTTAACAGGGCTGCTGGTCCTGGCGCCTTACGTGGTGCCGGAGAAGAAGGCCAAGAAGAAGGCCACGGGAACTCGGAGGAGTTCCCGGCGCCAGGTGTTATCGGACTCATCATCCGATGACTCCGAGGCGGACTCCTCCCACGAGGATGAGGAGGAGAAGAAAGAGGCCTCTCCCCCAGCGGGGGGAGAGAAGAAAAGGAAGGCTTCCCCAGCGGGGGAGGACGAAGGGTCCAAGAAGGGAAGGACCCTTCCTCCGGACTGTTCCACCAACACCGGCGACAGCGAGGAGGAGTGGCCTTCGAGGGCCAAGCCCCTGGCAAGATCGTAAGCGTCCGGATCCCAAAATAACTTATGTTTTTCCTTTCGCCGCATAGTGTCCACTAATGCCGAACACGACCATACAGCCCGCCCAAGGACGATCTCCCCGCTTTGTCGAGCGGGTCCCTAGGTTCGTCGGATGTGAATAGCGCTTCACTTCCGACTGCCTCCTCCCCTCATGACGCTGACGACGCCGAGATGGGGTCCCAGAAGGGGACCGGCCAGGAGGAGGAGACCCCGGAGGTGCCGCAGGGCAACCTCCCGGACCTTGGGCCGGACTCCGTGCCGGAACCTTTGGTGGTTCCGGAGTTCGGTGAGCGGCCCCTTCGTAAGAAGGGCGAGACGGCGACGCCAGTGACCTCCGTCCAACAGGAGGCACCGGATAATTTGCTGGAAGCGCTCAACGGCGCTTCCATCGACGAGGAACACCGCACCGTCATGAGTGCGGTGATTCAGAAAGTTCAGTCCGCCAAGAGCGGGCTGACCGAAGCCTGCAGCAGCCTTCTAACAGGCTTTGAGGTAAGGATTTTTTAAGATATGTAAAGTAGTACCACATAGACAGTAGCCCCTGATGCTTAGTTCAGTGTTCGGAAAGAAAAGCCGAGCTGAGGATCTAAAAAGATATACGCAGGAGTCTAACACAAATATGTCAATATGGGAATGCAGGCTGCGCTGCTGACCTCTGCCGCACTTACTGCGGAGGTTAATGCCTTAAAGAAGAGCCTCGAGCGGTCCGAGAGCGAGCTCGGCCGTGCCAAGAAGCAGCTCGAGGACAAGGAAGGTAAGTAACACCTTATTAAAGTTGTACCTTATAAAAAAGGATTTGGTTGCAAAAATGACAGGAATAATGTGGGTATTGCAGGGGCCACAAACGAGGTGGCAACCCTGAAGGAGGCGGTGTCCACGGCCGAGCGCAATGCAGCTACGGAACGCACAGAGCGAGAGAAGCAGGAGGCGCGGGTGGCGGAGGTTCAGCAAGAGCTCCAGGCTCTCGTAGAAAAACACGAGGATTTGGAGCGTGACTCGAAGACTCGAGAGTCCGAGCTTGCGTCCGCTCTTGAGAGTGCCAAAGCCGCTAAGGCCGAAGCCCAAAAGGCCCTCCAGGAAATCGAGGCGGTGAAGAATATAGCGGCGGGTAAGGCATTCTTCATGCAAAGCAAGCATGTAAAAGTGAATTACCTGTTACTTACCCGAATTCAGAGCTCTCTAGGAGCGTTCGCAGATTTGCCCTGCAGCGTGTCTGATGTTGCCACATTCTACAGAGCCAAGGAGGGGAGCTCGACGGAGAGGGTGTTCTGGTCTCAGTATGATGAGGCCGGACATCCGGTGCCCCTGAGCGACCAGCTGAAGCAGCTGGTCGAGCTCCACAAGGCGGCCGAACAGGCCATGAAGGGCCTTATAGTTCGGCTATGGCCCAAGGAAGCCATGCCTGGGAGCTACTTCGGTCTGGTGCGGTGGCTGGTGGACGCCTGTCCATGGGTTGACGTCATCAAGCACTCCGCCTGTATTGAAGGTGCCCGTCGGGCCCTTGCCCGCGCTAAGGTGCACTGGGGCAGGATGGACGCCGAGAAGCTTGTGACGGACGCGCCACTGCCGGGCAAGGAGTATCGCACACCCGAGATGTATTACAAGGGTGTCCTGAAGGGTGCCCGCATTATTGCGGGTGAGTGCTCCAAAGATGTAATCTTTGATTAGGCTCGCGTTTTGTTATCCTGTGCGCTGAAAACTTTGTTCATATGCGCTAAGCAACTTTTGTTAATTTAAAATATTACCTTCTGTGCGGCCGTTTATCAAATCTGAGAGATGGCAAGTCGTTGGCTTCGGCCCCCATGCCACGAGTGCTGGGTGTTCGGGATAAACTTGAGCGCTCTTGTTCCCATTTTTGGGTCCTTCTAGGGAGGCGCTCAACACAACAAACTAGGCAACCGGACTTATAATGCTTTAACACTCTCACTTAGCCATAGAATTCTATAATTTTAAATTTCAGCGAAGCCCCTAGTGTTCGGAAGGCCGAATTTGGGGCGCTATCCACGCCTGGGCCGGACAAAGCCGGTTCCTCGCTCTAGGCGGCATAAGTCTTTAGGGACTCAAAAAAACCTCTCGAACAGCGACCGGCTCTCGCCCCATCATGACGGTCAGTTTTAGCTTTCTCCACTGAGGTGCTCACCCAGCTCAACTAGGGCACAATCACAGTGGTTCTCCCAGTGCTACCTTAGCCGATATAATAGAACGTAAGGTACCAAAACATGGGAGCCGGGCAAACCCAACTATTGACCCAAGACATGATTCGGAGCCGATGCATATAATGCTATAAGTTCGGGGTGCCGCACTTGTGAAAGTGTTCGGACTTATCACACCATAATTTGGGGAACTTAAGCCCCTGGTGTATTTAGCCATACCAAAGCGTACGGATGCGACATGTCATAAGTGAACATATGTATAAAAAGGGAATGCCATGATAAAAAGATGCATTGTTTATTCAAAAATATTGCAACGAGTGCAGGACGATACAAATAGTGCGATAAGCAAGGGGTGGGACTGTTTAACATGTCCCCCTCCAGGGGTAAGCTGCACAATGGTATGTAAAACAGGCATAATGCTCGTAATGGAGACCACATGGATACTCGTCGTAGCTGTTCTGCTTCCCTGGCTGTTGCATCGTTAGTTCAGCAGATCCACTGCCGGACAGGGCTTCTAAAAATGGAGTCCTGAGAATAAGAGAGGAAAAAAAAATTAATGACCAATTTGGGAGCCCCTGGTGTGGTTGATCCGCACTCTGGGCCTGCCGTGGTCGTGCCCCTCCCCCTATGCCATGGTATCTCCAGGGCGTAATGATGTACGCGTGGCACTGTTCTCGCGATGTCGCGAGGGCTGGGGTTGGGGCCGCATTGCTAAGCATGCTCGGAACGTGCCAGGTGGTCTTGTTGTAGGTTACTCCGAGCGCGCTTGACGGTGTCCAGTCGCTTAACGGCCGGACTCAAGAATTTCCTTAAGAGGCTGCTCTGTACTTCCGCCACGAGAGCTGCTGTATGCTCCTCCGTACAAAGAGATCGTTCAGTGTTTCCGTTGACCGTGATAACTCCTCGAGGGCCTGGCATCTTGAGCTTGAGGTATGCGTAGTGCGGTACCGCATTTAACTTTGCAAATGCGGTTCGTCCAAGCAGTGCATGATAGCCGCTGCGGAACGGGACTATGTCGAAGATTAACTCCTTGCTTCGGAAGTTATCCGGGGATCCGAAGACCACTTCAAGTGTGACTGAGCCGGTACAATTGGCCTCTACACCTGGTATGATGCCTTTGAAGGTCGTTTTTGTGGGTTTAATCCTTGAGGGGTCTATGCCCATCTTGTGCACTATATCCTGATAAAGCAGGTTCAGGCTGCTGCCGCCGTCCATTAGGACTCTAGTGAGGTGAAATCCGTCAACGATTAGGTCTAAAACCAATGCGTCGAATCCGCCGTGGCGGATACTGGTGGGGTGGTCCCTTCGATCAAAAGTGATTGGGCAAGAGGACCACAGATTGAACTTTGGGGCGACTGGCTCCATCGCGTATACGTCCCTGAGCGCACGCTTCCGCTCCCTTTTGGGTATGTGGGTTGCGTATATCATGTTCACCGTCCGCACCTGTGGGGGGAATCCCTTCTGTCCTCTATTGTTCGGCGGCCGTGTCTCCTCCTCATCGTCGCTATGTAGCCCCTTGTCATTGCCTTTGGTGATTAACTTGCCTGCCTGTTTGAACACCCAACAATCTCTGTTGGTGTGATTAGCTAGCTTTTCGAGGGTGCCGTGTATCTGGCACGAGCGATCGAGTATCCGGTCCAAATTGGACGGGCCTGGAGTAGTTCTTTTGAATGGCTTTTTACGCTGACCGGGTTTAGAGCCTCTGAATCCGGTGCTGACTGCCGTATCTTCAGTATTATCGCCGTTAATGCGGCGTTTGTGCTTATTGCGATGCGACCTGCCACTGCTGTCTTTGGTATCCGAACTACCAGAGTTTTTGGTTAGGTTGTTACTGCGGGCTAGCCAGCTGTCTTCTCCCGCACAGAAGCGGGTCATGAGTGATGTGAGGGCTGCCATTGATTTCGGCTTTTCCTGTCCTAGGTGCCGGGCCAGCCATTCGTCGCGGATGTTGTGTTTAAAGGCTGCAAGGGCCTCTGCATCCAGACAATCGACGATTTGATTTTTCTTGGTTAAGAACCGAGTCCAGAATTGTCTGGCCGATTCGTCTGGCTGCTGATTTATGTGTCTTAGGTCATCGGCGTCTGGTGGTCGCACATATGTGCCCTGGAAGTTATCAAGGAATGCGGTTTCCAGGTCCTCCCAACACCCAATTGATTCTGCTGGCAAGCTGTTGAGCCAATGCCGAGCTGGTCGTTTAAGCTTGAGTGGGAAGTATTTGATGGCGTGAAGATCATCACCGCAGGCCATGTGGATATGAAGGAGATAGTCTTCGATCCAGACCGCGGGGTCTGTTGTGCCATCGTAGGATTCAATGTTCATGGGTTTGAACCCTTCTGGGATTTGATGATCCATTACTTCATCTGTGAAGCATAGTGGGTGTGCGGCGCCTCTGTATTGGGCTATATCACGACGTAGCTCAAGCGAGCTTTGTCTACTATGTGCGGCCCGGCCGGAATTGCTGTATCTGGCGCGACGGTTGTCGTCGCATATTGTGGGGCGCCCACGCGATCCGTAGATCGATCTTGATTGTCTTGCCTTATCCTCCAATATTTCTCGCAAGTCCGGCGCATTCTCCCGTGGATTTGTACTTTTCGAGCGATGCCGGGGTGCGACTTTAGTGGAGGGCCTAGAGGCCTCTCTGTCGCGGCCACGAGGAGGCCGGTCGGCCGTATTGTGCGCTGGTGATGTAGGTTTATATGCTTCCTCCTCTAATCGGGGCAGCAGCTTGCGTTTGGGGAAGCTTTTGGAGGGGCGTTCGAGTTCGTACTCTTCGGCTGCGAGGACTTCAGTCCATCTGTCGGTTAGCAAATCTTGATCAGCTCTAAGCTGTTGCTGCTTTTTCTTGAGGCTGCTTGCCGTGGCCATAAGTCTGCGTTTGAAACGCTCTTGCTCGACGGGATCCTCAGGCACGACAAATTCGTCGTCCTCGAGGCTTGCCTCGTCTCCGGAGGGAGGCATGTAATTATCGTCCTCTACCTCTTCGTTTGCCGCTCTCTCGTGAGGGCTGGCTTCTCCATCCTCCTGTGCTGAATCTTGCTAGAGGGGGTTGTCTTCGACACTATCCGGGGTGTTATTATCTCCGGTGCCGGAATCTCCATTCTTGCTGTGGCGGGATTTGGAGCGGCGCCACTGACGCCGGCGCTTAGGCTGCTTTTTGGAGGGGTCGTCCTCCGCTGTTCCATCGCCATTCCCATCCTTTGGGATGTCCACCATGTATATGTCGTATGACGAGGTGGCTTTCCAGTGCCCAGTAGGCGCTGGTTCTTGGTCGTCTCCGACATCGTCGTCCATACCGTCGATGTCTTCGGAGTCGAAGTCTAGCATGTCGGTTAAGTCATCGACAGTGGCTATGAAGTGGATGGTGGGTGGGCTTTGAATTTCTTCGTCGTCCGCATCCCAACCGTCCTGGCCATAATCCGGCCAAGGCTCTCCTGTCAAAGAGAGACACTTTAGCGAATTCAGGATGTCGCCAAAAGGCGAGTGCTGAAAGATGTCCGTAGCGGTGAACTCCATGATCGGCGCCCAATTGGATTCGATTGGCAGGGGCGTGGAAGGTTTGGAGTCCGGATAGGAGTCGGGTACCTTGGAGTCACGAGCTTCATGAGGGACAGGGTCGGTATTCGGCTCCATCGCCATAGAGGTAGCAACCCTCGAGGTGGTGTCCAACCACCCATCCTCGATTGGCGTCGTCTGCTCCGAACCAAGGGTCAGAGCGGACTCTTGTGCGGCCTCCAGGGCACTGTCCGGCAGCAGAGCTAAATCGTGCCCATCGAGACAGTGCGGCACGCCTGGCTGTGGCTCAAATCCGTCGAAGATCAAGTCTCCGCGGATGTCGGCCGTATAGTTCAAACTTCCAAATCTGACCTGATAGCCAGGGGCATAGCTTTCGATCTGCTCCAGATGGCCAAGTGAATTGGCCCGCAGTGCAAAGCCGCCGAATACGAAGATCTGTCCGGGGAGAAAAATCTCACCCTGGACCACGTTGTTGTTGATGATCGAAGGAGCCATCGGGCCTATAGGTGATGACACAGAGGAACTCTCAATGAAAGCACCAATGTCGGTGTCAAAACCGGCGGATCTCAGGTAGGGGGTCCCGAACTGTGCGTCTAGGCGGATGGTAACAGGAGACAAGGGACATGATGCTTTTACCCAGGTTCGGGCTCTCTCGATGGAGGTAAAACACTACTCCTGCTTGATTGATATTGATGATATGGGTAGTACAAGAGTAGATCTACCACGAGATCAAGGAGGCTAAACCCTAGAAGCTAGCCTATGGTATGATTGTTATGTGTCCTATGGACTAAAACCCTCCGGTTTATATAGACACCGGAGAGGGCTAGGGTTACACAGAGTCGGTTACAATGGTAGGAGATCCACATATCTGTATCGCCAAGCTTGCCTTCCACGCCAAGGAAAGTCCCATCCGGACACGGGACGAAGTCTTCAATCTTGTATCTTCATAGTCTTGGAGTCGGGCTGACGGTGATAGTTCGGCTATCCGGACACCCCCTAGTCCAGGACTCCCTCACCAACCTTGGTTTTACCATTTGCCTCGCCACCACCTACTTTTCCCTTGGGAGTCGCTCTCTCGAGGGTCATCTTTATTTTAGCCCCCCCGGGCCAGTGCTTCTCCAAGTGCTGGTCCAAACCGAGCGATGTCCGGCGCCCCCTGGGCAACCAGGGTCTATGCCAACCCGACGTCTTGCTCATCCGGTGTGCCTTGAGAACGAGATATGTGCAGCTCCTATCGGGATTTATCGGCACAGCGGGCGGTCTTGCTGGTCTTGTTTTACCATTGTCGAAATGTCTTGTAAACCGGGATTCCGAGACTGATCGGGTCTTCCTGGGAGAAGGAATATCCTTCGTTGATCGCGAGAGCTTATCATGGGCTAAGTTGGGACACCCCTGCAGGGTTTGAACTTTCGAAAGCCGTGCCCGCGGTTATGTGGCAGATGGGAATTTGTTAATGTCCGGTTGTAGATAACTTGACACCAGATCCGAATTAAAACGCATCAACCGTGTGTGTAGCCGTGATGGTCTCTTTTCGGTGGAGTCCGGGAAGTGAACACGGTTTTGGGTTATGTTTGACGTAAGTAGGAGTTCAGGATCACCTCTTGATCATTGCTAGCTTCACGACCGTTCCATTTGCTCTCTTCTCGCTCTTATTTGCGTATGTTAGCCACCATATATGCTTAGTCGCTGCTGCAACCTCACCACTTTACCCCTTCCTTTCCCATTAAGCTTTGCTAGTCTTGATACCCATGGTAATGGGATTGCTGAGTCCTCGTGGCTCACAGATTACTACAACAACAGTTGCAGGTACAGGTTATGCGATGATCATGACGCAAGAGTGATGTTTGCTTGTTTTGGAGTTCTTCTTCTGCTTCTTCTTCGACCAGGGGATAGGTTCCAGGTCGGCAGCCTGGGCTAGCAGGGTGGATGTCGTTTGAGTTTCTGTTTGTGTTTCATCCGTAGTAGGATGGTGCTCTTATGTAAGATGATGTTGTATTCGTGTGGCATTGTATGCCTTATGTATGTATCCCCATCTATTTATGTAATGTTGATGTAATGATATCCACCTTGCAAAAGCGTTTCAATATGCGGGTCTATCCTTGGTGGTACCTTCAAGTTCCTCTTGGATAGGGTCGCATATTGGGCGTGACATAGTAGCCCCTAATAATACTCTGTTTGGTGTTCGGAATGAAAAGCCAAACGGAGGGTTGAATATAATCCGCAGGAGTCTAATAATAGGTGTGCATGTGAATAAGCAGGCGGTGCTGCTTGCCGCTACTGCCCGCACGGCCGAGATCGCCAGACTTAAACGGGACCTGGAGCAGGCACAGGGAGAGCTCGGCCTCACAAAGAGGTAGCTCGAAGAGAACAAAGGTGAGTGATACCCCGTTCGCATACCATAAAGAATAGACAGAATTGGTGATTCTGACGACAAAGCATCGTGACTTTGTAATAGGGGCCACAACCGAAGTGGCGTCCCTGAAGAAAGCGCTGTCCGAGGCCGAAGACAAGGCGACCATGGAGCACATTGAGCACGAAAAGCAGAATGCTAGGGTGGGCGAGGTACAGCAAGAGCTCCAGGAGCTCGGCAAGAAGTTCGAGTCCTCGAAGCGTGACCTTAAGACGAAGGAGTCTGAGCTTGCGAAGGCCCTTGTGAGTGTGAAAGACGCCAAGGCCGAGGCCGAAAAGGCCAAGCAGGAAATCCAGGCGTCCAGGAAGATAGCGGCGGGTAAGACATTCTTTATGCAAAGCAAGCATGTGGAGGAGGCGTTTCTCTTACTTACCCGAATTCGGAGCTCTCCAGGGGCATTCGCAGATCTGCCACGCAGCGTATCAGATGCCGCGGAGTCCTACCATGCCGAGGAAGGGAGCTCGACGAAGAAGTTGTTCTGGTCCCAATATGCTGGAGCCAAACACCCGATGCCTCTGAGTGACCAATTGAAGCAATTGTTGAACTCCACAGGGAGGCCGAAGTGGCTATGAAAGATTTCATTGTCCGGATGTGGACTAGTGAGAACCTTGCCTTCCAGCTACTTCGGCCTGATAAAGCGGATGGTAAGCGCCTGTCCGCGGCTTGAGGTGATCAAGCGATCCATTTGCATTGAGGGTGCCCACCGGGCCTTTGCCCATGCGAAGGTGCATTGGGGCAAGCTGGATGCGGAGAAGCTGGTGAAGGACGGGCCGCCAGAGGGCAAGGCGCATCGCTGTCCCAAAAAATATTATGATGGCGTTATGAAAGGCGCTCGTTTCGTGGCCGATGAATGTACCAAGGACACGATCCTTGAGTAAATGTACTTCTGTCGTTGTTGTAATATAAAGACGAAGTTACTTGCGCTATATAGCATTTTTTGATTTAAAATATTACCTTATGTACGGCTGTTTATAAAATTCTAAAAGTAGGCCAGTCGTCGGCTTTCGCCCCCACATAACTAGTACCGGGGTGTTCCTGGAAAAACCCAGACACTCTTTATCCAAATTTTTGGTCCCTGAAGGAGGTGTTTGGCGCAGCGAACAAGGCAATCGGACTATGCGGCTTTATAAGATTCACTTAGCCATAGAAGTCTACAATTTTAAATTTCGGCGAAGCCCCTAGAATTCGGAAAGACGAATGGGGGCGCTATATACGCCTAAATCGGACGAAGCCGATTCCTCGCCTAAAGCAGAAAAAATCTTTAAGGATTTTAAGACCTCTCAAACAGCGACCAGCTCTCGCCGCATCATGCCTGTCAGTTTTTGGCTTTCTCTACTGAGGTGCTCGTCCGGAAGAACCGGGACACAATCGCAGTAGTTCTCCCTGCGCTACCTTAGCCGATATAACAGAACGTAAGGTACCAAAACAAGGGAGCCGGGCAAACCCAACTATTGACCCAAGACATGATTCAGAGCTGATGCATATAGTGCTATAAGTTCGGGGTGTCGCACTGCTGAAAGTGTCCGGACTTGTCTTGCCGTGTTATGGGGCGCCATAAGGAGCCCCTGGAAAACTAAACGTACCAAGGTGTACGGAAACATTTATAGAAAAAATGCGCAAATAGGAATAATAAGCTGACACTATATATTATCTCCCATTGATAAATAATACGTCTAAGCGTATGTTTACAATGAATGCGTTAAGCGGAAGTAAATAGGACTATTTGACGTGTCCCATCCAATGGTGGGCTGCATGTAGGTATATAAAACAGGTATAACGATCGTGAACAGATTCCACCTGGGTATTCCCTTTGTGCGCAAAGCCTTTTGCCTCCTTGTTTTTTTCTCCTGTGCGAGTCCGACAATCTGGCTCTTCTGAAGAGGCTGCCCAAAAGCAGTATCCTGAAAGGTAAAAAAAGGGGGGGGTTATTAAAGTATGTTGCGGCTTAGCCGCACTATTTGACTGAGTCCCTTATTGTGCCTCCGCCTATGCCCACGGTATTTTTAGTGCGTAATTGTGTACGCGCGGCACGAATGCTGCCTTGATGGTGCTAGAGCAGAGGCCGGACTGCTAGTCGCGCTCTTGGCGTGCCTGGCGATCTTGTTGCGGGGTACTCCGGACTCGCTCGACGGTGTTCGGGGTTGTTGTCGCCGGATTGGTGGTTTGCTGGAGGAGGCCGCATTGTACTTCTACTACGAGGGCTGCAGTATGCTCTTCTGTACGGAGAGAGTGGTCCATGTTTCCGTTGACTGTTATGACCCCACGCGGTCCTGGCATCTTGAGCTTGAGGTATGCATAGTGTGGTACCGCATTGAATCGAGCGAATGCGGTTCGTCCAAGCAGTGCGTGATAACCACTGCGGAAAGGGACGATATCGAAGATTAACTCCTCGCTTCGGAAGTTATCCGGAGATCCGAAGACCACTTCCAGTGTTATGGAGCCCGTGCAACGGGCCTCTACTCCTGGAATTACACCTTTTAAGGTGGTTTTGGTGGGCTTGATCCTTGAAGGGTCGATGCCCATTTTGCGCACTATGTCCTGATAAAGCAGGTTCAGGCTGCTGCCGCCATCCATAAGGACTCGCATGAGGTGGAATCCGTCGATGATTGGGTCTAGGACCAATGCGGCTGAACCGCCGTGACGGATGCTAGTAGGGTGATCCCTACGATCGAAGGTGATCGGACAGGCTGACCATGGGTTGAATTTTGGGGCGACTGGCTCCATCGCATAGACGTCCCTTAGTGCTCGCTTCCATTCCCATTTGGGAATATGGGCGGCGTAGATCATGTTGACCGTTTTCACTTGGGGAGGAAATTTCTTCTATCCTCCTGTGTTCGGACGCTGGGGCTCGTCATCATCGTTGCTGTGCAGCCCCTTGTCCTTGTTTTCGGTGTTTATTTTACCTGCCTGTTTGAACACCCACCAGTCTCTGTTAGTGTGGTTTGCTGGCTTATCCGGGGTGCCATGAATTTGGCACGAGCGTTCAAGTATGCGGTCCAGACTGGACAGTCCCTGATTTTTTCTTTTGAACGGCTTTTTCCGCTGACCGGATTTCAAGCCACTGAATCCGGCATTGATTGCCGTGTCTTCGGTGTTGTCACCATTGCTCCATCGCTTGTGTCTATTGCGCCGTGGCTTGCCATTATTGTCGTGGACATCTGAGGTGCCTGAATTTATTGGCGTGGTGCTACTGCAAGCCAGCCAGCTGTCCTCGCCCGCGCAAAATCGGGTCATAAGTGTCGTGAGGGCCGCCATGGACTTTGGTTTTTCTTGGCCGAGGTGTCGGGCGAGCCACTCATCGCGGATATTATGCTTGAAGGCCGCCAGGGCTTCGGCGTCCGGACAGTCGACTATTTGGTTCTTTTTAGTTAAGAACTGAGTCTAGAATTTCCTGGATGACTCTCCGGGCTGTTGGGTAATGTGGCTCAAGTCATCGGCATCCGGTGGTCGCACGTACGTGCCCTGGAAGTTGTCGAGGAACGCGTCCTCCAGGTTTTCCCAACTGCCAATGGAATTTGCCGGTAGGCTGTTTATCCAGTGCCTTGCTGGTCCTTTGAGCTTGAGGGGAAGGTACTTGATGGCGTGTAGATCGTCACCGTGGGCCATGTGAATGTGGAGAATGAAATCTTCGATCCATACTGCGGGGTCTGTTGTGCTATCGTATGATTCGATGCTTACGGGTTTAAATCCTTCTGGGAATTCATGATCCATCACTTCGTCAGTGAAGCAGAGGGGGTGTGCGGTGCCTCTATGCCGGGCTATGTGGCTACACAGTTCGACTGAGTCCGGTTGGCTGTATTCGGCCCGACTGGACTTGCTGATGGTGTATCCGGCGTAACGGTCATCGTTACATGTTGGGGAGCACCCCCGCGATCCGTAGATCGATCTTGGCTGTCCTGCCTTGTTTTCCAGTATATCTTGCAGGTCCTGCCCATTGCCCCGGGCCGTAGTGTGTTGGCGTGGGGGTGCGGGCTAGTATTCGGGCTGATATGTCGTTTTATCCCAGCCGCGAGGTGGCCGGTCAGCCATGTGGCGCTCGAGTCTGTATTCCTCAGCTGCCAGGACTTCAGTCCATCTGTCAGTGAGCAGGTCTTGATCAGCTTGGAGCTGCTGCTGCTTTTTTTTAGGCTCCTTGCGGTGGCAATAAGCCGGCGCTTGAAGCGCTCCTACTCCACGGGGTCCTCTGGCACGCCGAACTCGTTATCGCCGAGGCTAATCTCGTCTTCGGAGGGGGGCATGTAGTTGTCCTCCTCCGAGTATCCGTCCGTCGCCTGTTCGTTTGGGCTGACCTGCACGTCTTCCTGTTCGGCCTGCTCGAAGGCAGGCTGATCGGGGTTGTATTCATCTTCGGCACCATCCGGATTGTTTTCGTTTCCTGTGCCAGTATTGCTGTGGCGGGGCTCGGAGCGGTGCCGACGACGTCCATGCTTTGCTTTCTTCCCTGAGGGGTTATCCTCCATTGCCTCATCGCCATTGGTTATATATATATATATCATATGAGGAGGTGGCTGTCCACCGCCCCGTGGGCGGTGGTTCCTGTTCTTCTCCTACATCATCGTCCATACCGTCGATGTCTTCGGATTCGAAGTCAAGCACGTTGGTTAAATCATCGATCGTGGCAATGATGTGGTTGGTGGGTGGCCAACGAGTTCCTTCGTCGCCTGCTTCCCACTCGAGCCGGACATAGTTCGGCCAAGAGTCTCCTAACAAAGAGAGAGACTTTAACGAGTTCAGTACGTTGCCAAAGGGCGAGTTTTGGAAAATATCCACAACGGTGAACTCCATTACCGGAGCCCAACCAGATTCGGCGGGCTCGGGAGTGCGCGGACTGGAACCTACACCCGGATATGAGTCCCGGGGTCCGGTGTCACAGGCCTCCTTGGGGGTCAAGCCTGTGTTCGGCTCTACCGCCAATGAGTGTGTGGCCTCCGGGGCAGGGTCCATCCACCCGTCCTCGGGCGATGCAATCTGCTCCAGATTTAGGTCCGGGGCTCCTGCAGGGGCGATATCCCAAGCATTATCCGACAACAGGTCTAAGCCGTGCTCATCGTGACTGTCCGGCGCTCCTGGCGCAGGCCCCAACCCATTGAAGATCAAGTCTCCGTGGATATCAGCCATGTAGTTCAGGTTTCCGAACCTGACCTGGTGGCCAGGGGCGTAGCTGCGATCTGCTCCTGATGGCCAAGCGAATGAAGCCTTGCAGCAACGATATAGAGGAACTCTCAGTGAAAGCACCAATGTCGGTGTCAAAACCGGCGGATCTCGGGTAGGGGGTCCCGATCTGTCCGTCTAAGGCTGACGGTAACAGGAGGCAAGGGACATGGTGTTTTACCCAGGTTCGGGCCCTCTCGATGGAGGTAAAACCCTACTTCCTACTTGATTGATATTGATGATATGGGTATTACAAGAGTTGATCTACCACGAGATCATAGAGGCTAAACCCTAGAAGCTAGCCTATGATGTAATTATGATTGTGTCTCTAAGGACTAAACTCTCCGGTTTATATAGACATCGGAGAGGGCTAGGGTTTACATGGAGTTGGTTACAAAGAAGGAAATATAATATCCAGATCGCCAAGCTTGTCTTCCATGCAAAGGAGAGTCCCATCCGGACACGTGACGAAGTCTTGAGTCTTGTATCTTCACGGTCCAACAGTCCGGCCAAAGTATATAGTCCGGCTGTCCGGATACCCCCTAATCCAGGACTCCCTCAAAGGGTGGTTGAACAGGACCCCATGGAGAGGGCTGGTTGAACAGTAGTCGGTGGAGGAGCGCGCGGTGGAGGCTAGATGAACAGGAGCCCGTGGATGAACAGTCGCAGGTGGAGGCTGGAGGAGGTCGACGGTGGATGGACAGTAGCCCGTGGAGGCTAGAGGAGGTCGACAGTGGAGATGAACAGTATCCCGTGGAGTCCCATTTTGCGTTATGCCACACCCCTCCCGATGAACAGGACCCCATTTTCGACCGTAGTACTCCAACACAAGTCCGTTTCCTTTGTTTTGCGGTACGCCACACCCCTTCCGATCAACAGGACCCTGTTTCGACCATAGGAGGTCCAACAGAAGTCTGTTTCCTCCGTTTTGTGGTACGTCAGACCCCTCCTGATGAACAGGATCCCGTTTTGACCGTGGCCGATCGAAAACAAGGCTGTTTCCTCCGTTTTGGGGTACGCCAGGCCTCATTTCCATCGGCTATTCCGTCCAAGCCCTCCCGATGAACACGACGACGCATTCCATTCTGACCCAGCCGGTTGGCTCCCCATGAACACGATGACGATGCAGTTTCTCCGTTCCGACCCAGCCATGTACACGAGTCATGGCCGTACATATGTGCGAGTAGGCGTTCGAGACCCCGCCCGTATGTACGTATGTGGCCGTATTTTCTTTCTTGCACCCTGGCCGTTGTACGTACACATACATGCTACGTGCATGCCTCTACTACGACACGTGCGCGCCTCTACTACGACACGTGCGTGCCTCTACATCGACTACGTACACGTTCGCGACCAGAATGACAACGCTATGTACGCTTCGACCACGTGGGTCCTGACTGTCAGACACTTTCTTGCGTGCAAAGATGTAGCTGGTGGGTCCCACCAGTCAGGGGGGCGAATCTTTTTTTTGCCCGGACGCACTTCCTTGCGTGTGAAGATGTAGTTGGTGGGTCCCAGCAGTCAGCGGGAAACATTTTTTAGCGAAATACGGTGGCCCATCCGGTGGGTCCCTGCTGTCTGGTGGAGGAATAATTATTTTGCAAGTAATAAGGAGGCACTTCCTTACGGTTGCCGTGGACCCAGCTGTCAGCCTCTCCACGTACAGTACTCTTCCGATGGAAATCGTTCCTTGACCATGTTGACCATGCCGCGCCGAGAGCACCAGGGCGGTGGATGATGGCGAGGCCTAGGAAGGGGACGACACGGAGCCGGGGAAGACGCGGCAGTGGATGCCCACGCGGAGAGGAGTACGAGGGTTCACTGGTCCGGCTGCGGTGTGAGGCTGTCGTCGCCGCAGAATAACAGGGGGTGTGGGTGAGTAGAGGGATGGCCTGGCCAGCAGTGGGAGTAGTAGGGGGCGGTGAGGCCTCCGCGGCATCATAGCCGGCCACGGGAGGCAGGAGCACGTGGCACGACCGACGCTGGTTTGGGCGGCTGGAGCAAGAAGACCAGAGGTTGAAGAAGCACTACGACCGTTGGATGGACATCGTACGGTCACTAGAGCTAGAATCATTCATATTGACTAACTTGACAAAGCCCTCCGTCCCCGTCAACTTAGTAGGACCACAAGTCAGCCTCCCACTATGGTGGGTCCCAGCTAGCAGGGTGAGTATTTATTTTTTGTGTGTAATAAGGAGGCACTTCCTTGCGTGCGAAGATATAGCTGGTGGGTTCGACCTGTCAGTGGGGGGAACATTTTTTTTCACGAAATACAGAGGCCCTTCCGGTGGGCCCTAGCTGTCAGGTGGAGGAATCATTATTTTGCACGTAATAAGGAGGCATTTCCTTGCATGCGGCTGTGGACCCAGCTGTCAGCCTCTCCATGTACAGTCCATTTCCAATGGATGTCATTCATTGACCACGTTGACCAGGCTGTGCCGAGAGCACCAGGGCGGTGGACGACGGCGAAGCCTAGGAAGGGAACGACACGGAGCCCGGGAAGACTCGGCAGTTATTTCCCAAGCGGAGGGGAGTACGAGGGTTTACTGGTTCGTCTGCCGTCGCCGGAGAATAATAGCAGGTGTGGTGAGTAGAGGGATGGCTAGGCCAGCGATGGGAGTACGATGGGGCGGTGAGGCCTACGCGACAGCATAGCCGGTCATGGGAGGAGGGAGCAGGCAGTCCCGCCGGCACTTGTTTGAGCGGCTGGAGCAGGAAGAGCAGAGATTGAAGAAGCACGATAGCCGTTGGATGGACATCCAACAGTCACTGCTCTCGTGTATTGACTAAGTTGACACGGCGTTGCGTGTGCGTCAACCTTTTTTTAAGAAAGCATACGGGTCAACCTATAGTAGGCGCACAAGTGAGCCTCAAATCTGTGGAAAACAACATACAACCCATCTGCCATTATTTCTAATAATTTACAGCCGATTTGCTAATTTTGAAGAATTTTTTGGAGCCCATCTTCTTTTGTTAGCATTACACCCCATATTGTGGTCACGGTTAAAAATTATACAAAATTTTGTATATTTCGGTGCGGTCAACAGTTTTTAATCCCGAAATATCAATTCACATTCAAACTATTTTGAAAAAATAATTTATATAAATATAAAATCCAAATAATTGTCCACGCATAAAAATCAATGGAATTTAAAATCTTGTAATGAAAAAAAATTGAAACTAATTCCCGGTTTGATGTGTTTTAAAAATGTACAACCCATTTCTGGGCAAACCGAATGAAAGTCTCCTTGTCTTGAAAGATTTGCAGCCCAGCATGGCTGATAAAAGCAAGTAGGCCTCCTTTGGGTATTTCTTTTAAAAAAATAGAACTGGGCTAGCCATTTTCAGCAAGAAAAAAAAACACATCTGGGCTCATGATGTGGTAAACATAAATAAAACCCTGTCTAGATGGGCCACAACCCCGCATAGCCCCGTTGCTACCCTGATCCGTCGCTAAAACTAGTATAAATAACAACTGCTTGTTCCTCAAAAAAAAAAAAACTGCACGACCTGTTGGGTCCCTGGTGTCAGCCGCTCGTAGTGTAATTCTCTCGTTTATTGACTACGTTGACAATGGCGTGAGCCCCAGATGTCCAACCATTAGGAGGAACTTGCTTGCTTACTTCCATGACGTTGGTGGGTCCCTACTGTCATCCTCTCCACATACAGTCATCTCCTTGTTCCTCTCAGTTGTTGATGATGTTGACAATGCAAGAGGGCGGCGCACCGCACACGGCGAGCCAACCAAGGTGGAGGACGATGGCTAGGCCTCGGATGGAACGAACAGGAGCCGTGGAAGATGCGCCGGTCCAGTCGCAAGCGGAGGGGACTACGAGGGTTGACTGGTTCAGGTGAAGGTGCGTGTTGGGGCTGACGTCGCAGGAGAATAACAGGACATGTGGGGGAATAGAGGGAGGGACTAGCCAACGTTGGAGGGTATGGTAGGCAGGCGGAGGCGCAGCCAGCCATGGGAGGCGGGAGCAGGCGGAGCCGACGGGGTGGTTTGGTTTGGGCGGCTAGAGGAAGAAGACAAGAGATAGAAGTTACACGACAGATGTTGGATGTCAATCCAACGGCTGGTAGGCAGAATCATTTGTTTACTGGCTAGTAAGTTGACACCACCTTGGATAGGCTATTTCCTCGTGGGTCCAAATGTCAGAATCCAAATCTGTCTTGGTCATGCAGCCTTTCCTATGAAAATTTACAGCCCATTTGATGTGCTAATTCGAAATAAGTTTGTGGGTGCTGGTGGGGGCTAATCACTTGGCTTCTGTAATGCACAGTGAGCTCAAGCAGCCGGTGAGAGTGATGTTATTTCCCTTGGTCGGGATTTGTTACAATATTTCACTCTAAATTAAATGAATGGCAAGCCATTTTCCTTGTTTCAAAGAAAATATGACAGTCGCAGCCAAGTTGAAAAGGGCAAGAACATCTAAATCCAGCTTACAAACTATACAAAAGCACGAGGGTTAATTGTTCATCAGGTTTAGACAAAACCCAGGTTGAAAAGGGAAACAACATCTAACTCCAGCACTATTTTCGGAAGTCATAGTCAAATGGATCGGTCAGTGATAATCCCCTAGTGCAGGGAATCATCGTAGCAATTTCCAAACGTGGAAGTGATAAGCATGGAGTGTCAAACCCACAAGGAGCTAAAGGAAAGATCAATATTCTCTCATGTCCTATCTGGAACTGATACGACTCTACATACACCGAACATTAGCTTCCAACTAGAAACGAGAAATAAAACTACGTTGTGGGTATGAAGAGGATAATATTGTATGATATCGAAGAGCTAAAATATAAAAGTAGGTGCTGTTATAGTAAATTAGAATATATTACTAAATATTATAAATAGCGAGTGTGAAATAATGATGGGTCGGTGTGCGGAATTATCCTAGGAAATTGTTAACAAGATCGGTGGTCGTCATTGCAATTTCATATGAGGGAGATGCATAAGCTAACATACTTTCTCTTCTTGGATCATATGCACTTATGATAGGAACTCTATCAAGCATCCTCAACTACTAAAGATCATTAAGGTAAAACCCAACCATAGCTTTAACATATCAAGTCCCCTTTATCCCATACGCCACAACCCCCTTACTCGGGTTTATGCTTCTGTCACTCAAGCAACACACTATAAGCGAATCATGAACGTATTGCAACACCCTACAACGGGAATCCCTCACGCTTGCGCGACACGGAGGGCACAATAGGACAATACCAAAATAAAACATACAACTCATACCAATCTAGATCATCAATCAACCCAAAGACAAAGTATATCTACTCAAAACATCATAGGATGGCAACACATCATTGGATCATAATATGTGGCATAAATCACCATGTTCAAGTAGGGATTACAATGGGGTGCGGGAGAGTGGACCGCGTAAAAGAGATGAGGATGGTGATGATGATGGTGATGTTGATGAAGACGATCACCACGACGATGATTCCCCTCCCAATCGCACTCCGGCGCCATCGAGAGAGAGGAGGAGAGGTTCTCCCGCTTATGCTTCCTCCTCCATGCCCTCCCCCCTGGATGGGGAGAGGTTCCCCCTCTGGTCCTTGGCCTTCATGGCGATGATGGCCCCTCCAAGATCCTTCCCGATGGCCTCCGATGATGATGGCCCCCTCCGGCAGGGTGCCAGAGAGGGCCTAGATTGATTTCTCGAGGCTACAGAGGCTTGCGGTAGCGGGACTTCTGATCTAGGTTATTTTGTGGAGGTTTGGGTATTTATAAAAGAGGTTGGCATCGAGGACAAGTCAAGGGGCCCCACGAGGAGTCCACGAGGCACAGGGGCGTGCCCCAGGGGCGCGTCCCCACCCTCGTGGTCTCAGAATTACAAAAGATGTCCAAGATAGTATATTTATATGTGAAATCTCTCTTCCTTTAATATTCTTTCATGAATTGTTCAAGTGACCAATGCTGCGTTTGCTGACTTTCAATAAGTTCACTACCTATACTTATTATGTGTGAAGTCATTACTCCCCATTTTATAGGCATATGAAACATATATAAATTTAGATTTATGATATTCAATTCATTCAACCATTTACTCATAGGATATACATGAAGCACGTGAGTAAATGACAAACTACTCCAGAAAGATATAAGTGAAGAACACTGAGTAGTCATCTAATTAACTAGCCATGGGAGGATTCTTTTTATTCAAGATTTCAGATCCAATGATTTTATTCAAACAGCAATTAATATTGAAAATACGCTCCAAGCAAAACACATATCATGTGACGAATAAAAATATAGCTCCGAGTAAGGTATACCGAGAATTTTGAAGACAAAAGAGGGAATGCCTTCCGGGGCATCCCCAAGCTTAGGAGCTTGAGTCTTCCTTGAATATTACCTTGGGGTGCCTTGGGCATCCCCAAGCTTAGGGTCTTTACACTCCTTATTCTCCTCATATTGATATCTCACCCAAAGCTTGAAAACTTCAATCACACAGAACTTAACGGAACTTCGTGAGATGGGTTAGTATGATAAAGAGTAAACCATTCACTTTGGTACTGTAAAAGACAAGGTTCAAAATTGCTCACACAATGCCTACTTTACCATATCATTTCTATAATTTATATTGAGAAATATAAGCCATAGAAACTAGAAAAAACAAGCAAACTATGCAATGAAAACAGAATCTACCAGAAACAGAACAGTCTGTAATGATCTGAATAGAGACCATACTTATGCTACTCCAAATATTATAAAATAAAGTGGTGCATGTGAGGAATTTGTCTATTAATCTTATGCAAGAAGAATCAACTCAAAGTCACTCTTCTGTAAAAAATTACAGCTAATCTCGTGAGCGCAAAGTTTCTGTTTTTTACAGCAAGATCACATTAACTTTCACCCAAGTCTTCCCAAAGGTCTTACTTGGCACTTTATTGAAACAAAAGCTACAAAACATGATTACTACAGTATCTTAATCATGTAAACACACAAAAACAGTAAGGGTAAATATTGGGTTGTCTCCCAACAAGTGCTTTTCTTTAATGCCTTTTAGCTAGGCATGATGATTTCAATGATGCTCACATAAAAGATAAGAATTGAAACATAATGAGACCATCATGAAGAATATGACTAGCACATTTAAATCTAACCCACTTCCTATGCCTAGGTATTTTGTGAGAACACAATTTAAGGGAACAAGAATCAACTAGCATAGGAAGGCAAAACAAGTATAACTTCGAAACTTTAAGCACATAGAGAGGAAACTTGATATTATTGCAACTCGTACAAGCATATGTTCCTCCCTCATAATAATTTTCAGTAGCATCATGATTGAGTTTAACAATACAACCATCACATAAAGCATTCTTTTCATGATCTACAAGCATAGAAATTTTACTACTCTCCACATAAGAAAAAAATCTTCTCATTCGGAATAGTGGGAGCAAACTCAACAAAATAACCGTCATGTGAATCATAATCCAGATGAAAATTAAAATCATGATGACAAGTTTCATGGTTAACATTATTCTTTATAGCATACATGTCATCACATTAATCATCATAGATAGCAACTTTGTTCTCATAATCAATTGAAACCTCTTCAAAAATAGTGGAATCATTACTAACTAAAGTTGACACTCTTCCAAATCCACTTTCATAAATATCACACGAAGATTCAACACACTCCAAAATAGTGGGATCACGAATTCCTAAAGTTGACACTCTTACAAACCCACTTTAGATGATAGTATTATTCATACTACAAAAGATATAAGTGAAGATCATGGAGCATTCTACAATTAATATAGACTAACCAATATCCAGGCTCAAAATATATAAGCGAAGCACATGAAGCATTCTATAAAACCTTACTCAAAAGATATAAGTGAAGCACATGAAGCATTCTATAAATCAATGAAGGGCTATCTCATACTTGCATGGTTTGTGAAGAAAAAGAAAAACACAAGGGACACAAATCATGTGAACAAAACAAAAACCGAGGTATACAGATAATTGTTGAAGAAGAAAGATGGGATGCCAACCAGGGCATACCCAAGCTTAGATGCTTGAGTATCCTTGAAGTATTTACTTGGGGTGCCTTGCCATCCCCAAGATTGAAGTCTTGCCTCTCTTTATTCTTCTCACATTGGTAACTCCGCGTTCTTCGAACACTTCATCCACACAAAACTTAACAAAAAACTTTTTGAGATCCCTTAGTATAATAAAGCAAATTACTACCTTTAGGTACTGTTGCAAACTCATTACAATTTAATATTAGAACTTTATATACTGTATTCCAACTTCACCATGGTTCATACCCCCCGATACTACCCATGGATTCATCAAAATAAGCAAACAACACATAGAAAACATAACTGTCAAAAACAGGACAGTCTGTAGTAATCTCGAAATTTAGTAGACTTATGTAACTCCAAAAATTCTAAATAAAATATGATTTTTTTTACAGAAGTAATGTGCAAAAAGTTTCATACCCATTTCATTTTCTAGCAAAAAAATGTAAATTCATGCGCTACAGCCAAAGTTTCTGTTTTTGTACTGCACATAGTAAACAAGCAATCTAATCATCCTAAAACCAAAGCTTGGCACATTATTTTTATAATAGAAAGGATATATAAAAGGGGATAATTATTTACAGAGAAACTTCCATGAAAAATTCTACATTGTTTCCATGAGCATGAACACAAGTGCTCAAGGTCGACCCTCACTTCTCCAATAAATAACTTTCCAATCACTTCTCTTCTTGAAAAACTTTTTAGGCATATGAGGCAAGTGCATCTTTTCGTATTCGCATTTTTTTGAATTTTTTGTATGTTTTGTTGGGGAACGTAGTAATTTCAAAAAAAATTCCTACGCACACGCAAGATCATGGTAATGCATAGCAACGAGAGGGGAGAGTGTCGTCCACGTACCCTCGTAGACCGTAAGCAGAAGCATTATGACAACGCGGTTGATTTAGTCGTACGTCTTCACGATCGACCGATCCTAGTACCGAACATACGGCACCTCCGCGATCTGCACACGTTCAGCTCAGTGACGTCCCACGAACTCATGGTCCTGTAGAGCTTCGAGGGAGAGTTCTGTCAGCATGACGGCGTGATGACGGTGTTGATGAAGCTACCGATGCAGGGCTTCACCTATGCACCTCTATGATATGACCGAGGTGGATTATGGTGGAGGGGGGAACCGCACACGGCTAAAGATCAATGATCACCTTGCGTATCGGTTGTGCCTTTGGGTGTCCCCTGCCCACGTACATAAAGGAGGAAGGAGGAGGAGGCCGGCCCTAGAGGGGGCGCGCCATGTGTGGGGAGTCCTACTAGGACTCCAAAGTGCTAGTAGGATTCCTCTTTTCCTTTCCGGAGTAGGAGAGAAGAAAGAGGGAAAGAGAGAGGGAGTAGGAAAGGGCAAGGGGGGGGGGTGCCCCCTTTCCCCTAGTCCAATTCGGACCCATGGGGGGGCCCTCCTCCCCTTTGGCCTGCCTCCTCTATTCCCGTATGGCCCAATAAGGCCCAATACTTCTCCCGGTGAATTCCCTTAACTCTTTGGTACTCCGAAAAATACCTGAATCACTCGGAACCTTTCCGATGTCCGAATATAGCTTTCCAATATTTCGATCTTTATGGCTCGATCATTTCGAGAATCCTCGTCATGTCCCCGATCTCATCCAGGACTCCAAACAAACTTCGGTCATCAGACACATATCTCATAATATAAATCGTCACCGAACGTTAAGCGTGCGGACCCTACGCGTTCGAGAACTATGTAGACATGATCGAGACACGTCTCCGGTCAATAACCAATACCAGAACCTGGATGCTCATATTGGCTCCTACATATTCTACGAAGATCTTTATCGGTCAAACTGCATAACAACATACATTGTTCCCTTTGTCATCGGTATGTTACTTCCCCGAGATTCGATCGTCGGTATCTCAATACCTAGTTCAATCTCGTTACCGGCAAGTCTCTTTACTCATTTCGTAATGCATCATCCTGCAACTAGCTCATTAGTCACATTGCTTGCAAGGCTTATAGTAATGTGCATTACCGAGAGGGCCCAGAGATACCCCTCCGACAATCGGAGTGACAAATCCTAATCTCGATCTATGCCAACTCAACAAGTACCATCGGAGACTACTGTAGAGCACCTTTATAATCACCCAGTTAGGTTGTGACATTTGGTAGCACACTAAGTGTTCCTCCGATATTCGGGAGTTTCATAATCCATAGCCATAGGAACATGTATAAGTCATGAAGAAAGCAATAGCAACAAACTAAACGATCAAGTGCTAAGCTAACAGAATGGGTCAAGTCAATCACATCATTCTCTAATGATGTGATCCCGTTAATCAAATGAAAACTCATGTCTATGGTTAGGAAACACAACCATCTTTGATTCAACGAGCTAGTCAAGTAGAGGCATACTAATGACATTATGTTTGTCTATGTATTCACACATGTACTAAGTTTCCGTTTAATACAATTCTAGCATGAATAATAAACATTTATCATGATATAAGGAAATATAAATAACAACTTTATTATTGCCTCTAGGGCATATTTCCTTCAGTCTCCCACTTGCACTAGAGTCAATAATCTAGTTCACATCACCATGTGATTTAACACCAATATTCACATCTGTATGTGATTAACACCCATAGTTCAGATCGTCATGTGACCAACACCCGAAGGGTTTACTAGAGTCAATAACTAGTTCACATCGCTATGCGATTAACACCCAAAGAGTACTAAGGTATGATCATGTTTTGCTCATGAGAGAAGTTTAGTCAACGGGTCTGTCACATTCAGAGCTGTGTGTATTTTGCAAATATTCTATGTCTACAATGCTCTGCGCGGAGCTACTCTAGCTAATTGCTCCCACTTTCAATATGTATCTAGATTGAGACTTAGAGTCATCTGGATCGGTGTAAAAGCTTGCACCAATGTAACTCTTTATGACGAACTCTTTTATCACCTCCATAATCGAGAAACATTTCCTTAGTCCTCACTAAGGATATTCTCGACAGCTGTCCAGTGATCTACTCCTAGATCAAAATTGTACTTCCCTGCTAAAATAATATCAAGGCACACATCAGGTGTGGTACACAACATTGCATACATGATAGAGCCTATGGCTGAAGCATAGGGAACATTTTTCATTTTCTCTCTATCTTCTGCAGTGGTCGGGCATTGAGTCTGACTCAACTTCACACCTTGTAACACAGGCAAGAACCCTTTCTTTGCTTGATCCATTTTGAACTTTTTTAAAACTTTATCAAGGTACGTGCTTTGTGAAAGTCCAATTAAGCGTCTCGATCTATCTCTATAGATCTTGATGCCTAATATATAAGCAACTTCACCGTGGTGTTTCTTTGAAAACTCCTTTCAAAAACTCCTTTATGCTTTCCAAAAAATTCTACATCATTTCTGATCAACAATATGTCATTCACATATACTTATCAGAAAGGTTGTAGTCCTCCCACTCACTTTCTTGTAAATACGGGCTTCACCACAAGTCTGTATAAAACTATATTCTTTGATCAACTTATCAAAGTGTATATTCCAACTCCGATAGGCTTGCACCAGTCCATAAATGGATCGCTGGAGCTTGCACACTTTGTTAGCACCCTTTGGATCAACAAAATCTTCTGGTTACATCATATACAACTCTTCTTAATAAATCCATTAAGGAATGCAGTTTTGCCATCCACTTGCCAGATTTCATAAAATGTGGCAATTGCTAACATGATTCAGACAGACTTAAGCATCGATACGAGTGAGAAAATCTCATCGTGTTCAACACCTTGAACTTGTCGAAAACTTTTTGCGACAATTCGAGCTTTGTAGATAATAACACTACTATCAGCATCCGTCTTCCTCTTGAAGATCCATTTATATTCTATGGCTAGCCGATCATCGGGCAAGTCAACCAAAGTCCACACTTTGTTCTCATACATGGATCCCATCTCAGATTTCATGGCTTCAAGCCATTTTGCGGAATCTGGGCTCATCATCGCTTCCTCATAGTTTGTAGGTTCATCATGGTCTAGTAACATGACTTCCAGAATAGGATTACCGTACCACTCTGGTGTGGATTGTACTCTGGAAGACCTACAAGGTTCGGTAATAACTTGATCTGAAGTTTCATGATCATCATCATTAGCTTCCTCACTAATTGGTGTAGGAATCACTGGAACTGATTCTTGTGATGAACTACTTTCCAATTCGGGAGAAGGTACAATTACCTCATCAAGTTCTACTTTCCTCCCACTCACTTATTTCGAGAGAAACTCCTTCTCTAGAAAGGATCCATTCTTAGCAATGAATATCTTGCCTTTGGATATGTGATAGAAGGTGTACCCAACAGTTTATTTTGGGTATCCTATGAAGACGCACTTCTCCGATTTGGGTTTGAGCTTATTACATTGAAGCTTTTTCACATAAGCATCGTAGCCCCAAACTTTAAGAAACGACAACTTTGGTTTCCTGCCAAACCACAGTTCATAAGGCGTCGTCTCAACAGATTTTGATGGTGCCCTATTTAAAGTGAATGCAGCTATCTCTAATGCATAACCCCAAAACGATAGTGGTAAATTGGTAAGAGACATCATAGATCACACCATATCCAATAAAGTGCGGTTACGACGTTCGGACACACCATTAAGCTATGGTGTTCTAGGTGGCGTGAGCTGTGAAACTATTCCACATTGTTTTAAATGAAGGCCAAACTTGTAACTCAAATATTATCCTCCACGATCAAATCATAGAAACTTTTATTTTCTTGTTACGATGATTCTCCACTTCACTCTGAAATTCTTTGAACTTTTCAAATGTTTCAGACTTGTGTTTCATTAAGTAGATATACCCACATCTGCTTAAATCATCTGTGAAGGTCAGGAAATAACGATACCCGCCACGAGCATCAACACTCATTGGACCACATACATCGGTATGTATTATTTCCAATAAGTCACTAGCTCGTTCCATTGTTCCAGAGAACGGAGTTTTAGTCATCTTGCCCATAAGGCACGGTTCGCAAGCATCAAATGATTCATAATCAAGTGATTCCAAAAAGTCCATCGGAATGGAGTTTCTTCATGCGCTTTGCACCAATATGACCTAAACGATAGTGCCACAAATAAGTTGCACTATCATTATCAACTTTGCATCTTTTGGCATCAATATCATGAATATGTGTATCACTACGATCGAGATCCAACAAACTATTTTCATTGGGTGTATGACCATCGAAGGTTTTATTGATGTAAATAGAACAACAATTATTCTCTGACTTTAAATGAATAACCGTATTGCAATAAACACAATCAAATCATATTCATGCTCAATGCAAACGCCAAATAACATTTATTTAGGTTTAACACTAATCCCAAAAGTATAGATAGTCTGCAATGATGATCATATCAATCTTGGAACCACATCTAACACACATCATCACTTCATCCTCAACTAGTCTCTGTTTATTCTGTAACTCCTGTTTCGAGTGACTAATTTTTTAGCAACCGAACAATATCAAATACCCAGGGGCTACTATAAACACAAGTAAGGTACACATCAATAACCTGTATATCAAATATACCCTTGTTCACTTTGCCATCCTTCTTATCCACCAAATATTCAGGGCATTTTCGCTTCCAGTGACCATTTCCTTTGTAGTAGAAGCACTCAGTTTCAGGCTTTAGTCTAGCTTTGGGCTTCTTCACGGAAGTGACAACTTGCTTGCCATTCTACATGAAGTTCCCTTTCTTTCCCTTTGCCCTTTTCTTGAAACTAGTGGTCTTGTTAATCATCAACACTTGATGCTATTTCTTGATGTCTACCTTCATTGATTTCATCATCATGAAAAGCTCGGGAATCATTTTCGTCATCCCTTGCATACTATAGTTCATCACGATGTCTTACTAACTTGGTGATGGTGACTTGAGAACTCTGTCAATCACTATCTTATCTGGAAGATTAACTTCCACTTGATTCAAGCGATTGTAGTACCTAGACAATCTGAGCACATGCTCACTGCTTGAGCTATTCTCCTCCATCTTTTAGCTATAGAACTTGTTGGAGATTTCATATCTCTCAACTCGGGTATTTGCTTGAATTATTAACTTCAACTCCTGGAACATCTCATATGGTCCATGACGTTCAAAACGTCTTTGAACTCCCGATTCTATGCCGTTAAGCATGGTGCACTAAACTATCAAGTAGTCATCATATTGAGCTAGCCAAATGTTCATAACGTCTGCATATGCTCCTGCAATAGGTCTGTCACCTAGCGGTGCATCAAGGACATAATTCTTCTGTGCAGCAATGAGGACAAACCTCAGATCACGGACCCAGTCCTCATCATTTCTACTATCATCTTTCAACTTAGTTTTTCTCTAGGAACACATATAAAACATAGGGAAACACGAGCTATTGATCTACAACATTATTTGAAAAATACTATCAGGACTAAGTTCATGATAAATTAAAGTTCAATTAATCATATTACTTAAGAACTCCCACTTAGATAGACATCCCTCTAATCATCTAAGTGATCACATGATCCAAATCAACTAAACCATGTCCGATCATCACGTGGAATGGAGTAGTTTTCAATGGTGAACATCACTATGTTGATAATATCTACTATATGATTCATGCTCGACCTTTCGGTCTCAGTGTTCCGAGGCCATATCTGCATATGCTAGGCTCGTCAAGTTTAACCCGAGTATTTCTGTGCGTGCAAAACTGGCTTGCACCCGTTGTATGTGAACGTAGAGCTTATCACACCCGATCATCACGTGGTGTCTCGGCACGACGAACTTTGGCAACGGTGCATATACTCAGGGAGAACACTTGTACCTTGAAATTTAGTGAGAGATCATCTTATAAAGCTACCGCCGAACTAAGTAAAATAAGATGTATAAAAGATAAACATCACATGCAATCAAAATATGTGACATGATATGGCCATCATCATCTTGTGCCTTTGATCTCCATCTCCAAAGCATCGTCATGATCTCCATTGTCACCGGCATGACACCATGATCTCCATCATCTTGATCTATATCAATGTATCGTCACATGGTCGTCTCGCCAACTATTGCTCTTGCAACTATTGCTATCGCATAGCGATAAAGTAAAGCAATTATTTAGCGCTTGCATCTTATGCAATAAAGAGACAATCATAAGGCTTCTGTCAGTTGCCGATAACTTCAATAAAACATGATCATCTCATACAACAACTTATATCTCATCATGTCTTGACCATATCACATCACAACATGCCCTGCAAAAACAAGTTAGACGTCCTCTACTTTGTTGTTGCAAGTTTTACGTGGCTGCTATGGGCTTAGCAAGAACCGTTCTTACCTACGCATCAAAACCACAATGATTTTTCGTCAAGTATGTGCTATTTTAACCTTCAACAAGGACCGGGCGTAGCGACACTCGATTCAACTAAAGTTGGAGAAACTGACACCCGCCAGCCACATGTGTGCGAAGCACGTCGGTAGAACCAGTCTTGCGTAAGAGTACGTGTAATGTCGGTCTGGGCCGCTTCATCCAACAATACCGCCGAATCAAAGTATGACATGCTGGTAAGCAGTATCACTAGTATCACCCACAACTCACTTGTGTTCTACGCGTGCATATAACATCTACGCATAAACCTGGCTCGGATGCCACTAGGAACGTAGTAATTTAAAAAAAATTCCTACGCACATGCAAGATCATGGTGATGCATAGTAATGAGAGGGGAGAGTGTCATCCATGTACCCTCGTAGACCATAAGTGGAAGCGTTATGACAATGCGGTTGATGTAATCGTACGTCTTCATGATCGACCGATCCTAGTACCGAACGTACGACACCTCCGTGATCTGCACACGTTCAGCTCGGTGACGTCCCACGAACTCACGATCCAGTAGAGCTTCGAGGGAGAGTTCCGTCAGCACGACGGCGTGATGACGGTGTTGATGAAGCTACCGACACAGGGCTTCACCTAAGCACCACTACGATATGACCAAGGTGGATTATGGTGGAGGGGGGCACCGCACATGGCTAAAGATCAATAATCAACTTGTGTATCTATTGTGCCTTTGGAGTGTCCCCTGCCCACGTATATAAAGGCGGGAGGAGGAGGAGGCCGGCCTTACTAGGACTCCCAAGTGCTAGTAGGATTCCCCTTTTCCTTTTGGGAGTAGGAGAGAAGAAAGAGGGAAAGAGAGAGGGAGTAGGAAAGGGCAGGGGGGCGCCGCCCCCTTTCCCCTAGTCCAATTCGGACCCATGGGGGGGGGGGGGCGCCTCCTTCCCTTTGGCCTGCCTCCTCTATTTTTGTATGGCCCAATAAGGCCCAATACTTCTCCCGGTGAATTCCCGTAACTCTCCGGTACTCCGAAAAATACCCAAATCACTCGGAACCTTTCCGATGTCCGAATATAGCCTTCCAATATATTGATCTTTTCATCTCGATCATTTCGAGACTCCTCGTCATGTCCCTGATCTCATCCGGGACTCTGAACAAACTTCAGTCATCAAATCACATAACTCATAATATAAATCGTCACCGAACGTTAAGCGTGCGGACCCTACGGGTTCGAGAACTATGTAGACATGACCGTGACACGTCTCCGGTCAGTAACCAATAGCGTAACCTGGATGCTCATATTGGTTCCTACATATTCTACGAAGATTTTTACCGGTCAAACCGCATAACAACATATGTTGTTCCTTTGTCATCGGTATGTTACTTGCCCGAGATTCGATCGTCGGTATCTCAATACCTAGTTCAATCTCGTTACCGGCAAGTCTCTTTACTCGTTCCGTAATGCATCTTCCCGCAACTAACTCATTAGTCACATTGCTTGCAAGGCTTATAGTAATGTGCATTACCGAGAGGGCCCAGAGATACCTCTCCGACAATCGGAGTGACAAATCCTAATCTCGATCTATGCCAACTCAACAAGTACCATCGGAGACACCTGTAGAGCACCTTTATAATCACCCAGTTACGTTGTGACGTTTGGTATCACACAAAGTGTTCCTCCGGTATTCAGGAGTTGCATAATCTCATAGTCGTAGGAACATGTATAAGTCATGAAGAAAGCAATAGCAACAAACTAAACGATCAAGTGCTAAGCTAACGGAATGGGTCAAGTCAATCACATCATTCTCTAATGATGTGATCCCGTTAATCAAATGACAACTCATGTCTACGGTTAGGAAACACAACCATCTTTGATTCAACGAGCTAGTCAAGTAGAGGCATACTAGTGACATTATGTTTGTCTATGTATTCACACATGTACCAAGTTTCCGTTTAATACAATTCTAGCATGAATAATAAACATTTATTATGATATAAGGAAATATAAATAACAACTTTATTATTGCCTCTAGGGCATATTTCCTTCATGTTTCACCCACAACTAAGCAAATCAAAAAGGCAAAACAAAAATTACTTAGTGAAGAAAGCAAACAAGCACACACGAGAATATCAACCCCACGCTATTGCTCCCCGACAACGGTGCTAGAAAAGAGCTTGATAATCCCCAAGTGCAGGGAATCATCATAGAAATGTCCAAAGGTTGAAGTGATAAGCATGGAGTGTCGAACCCACAAGGAGCTAAAGGCAAGATCAATATTCTCTCAAGTCCTATCTAACACTGGTACGACTCTACGTACACCGAACATTTGCTTCCAACTAGAAACGAGAAATGAAACTACGTTGTGGGTATGAAGAGGATAACTTTGTATGGTATCGAAGAGCTAATATATAAAAGTAGGTGCTGTTATCATAAATTTAGAATATATTACTATATATTATAAATAGCGAGTGTGGAATAATGATGGGTTGGTGTGCGGAATTATCCTTGGCAATTGTTAACCAGACCGGTGGTCGTCATTGCAATTTCATATGAGGGAGAGGCATAAGCTAACATACTTCCTCTTCTTGGATCATATTCACTTATGATTGGAACTCTAGCAAGCATCCGCAACTACTAAAGATCATTAAGGTAAAACCCAACGATAGCTTTAACATATCAAGTCCCCATTATCCCATATGCCACAACCCCCTTACTCGGGTTTATGCTTTTGTCACTCAAGCAACCCACTATAAGAGAATCATGAACGTATTGCAACACCCTGATAAACCCCAAGTGCAAGGAATCATCATAGCAATTTCCAAAGGTGGAAGTGATAAGTATGGAGTGTCGAACCCACAAGGAGATAAAGGTAAGATCTATATTCTCTCAAGTCCTATCTGCCACTGATACGACTCTACGTACACTGAACGTTTGCTTCCAACTAGATACGAGGAATAAAACTACGTTGTGGGTATGAAGAGGATAACTTTGCATGATATCGGAGAGCTAAAATATAAAAGTAGGTGCTATTATCATAAAGTTAGAATATATTACTAAATATTATAAATAGTGAGTGTGGAATAATGATGGATCGGTGTACGGAATTATCCTATGCAATTGTTAACAAGATCGGTAGTCGTCATTGCAATTTCATATGAGGGAGAGGCATAAGCTAACATACTTTCTCTTCTTGGATCATATGCACTTATAATTGGAACTCAAGCAAGCATCCGCAACTACTAAAGATCATTAAGGTAAAACCCAACCATAGCATTGAAGCATCAAGTCCCCTTTATCCCATACGGCACAACCCACTTACTCGGGTTTATGCTTCTGTCACTCAACCCACTATAAACGAATCATGAACGTATTGCAACACCCTACAACGCGAATCCCTCATGCTTGCGTGACATGGAGGGCACAATAGGACAACACCAAAATAAAACATACAACTCGTACCAATCTAGATCATCAATCAACCCAAAGACAAAAGATATCTACTCAAAACATCATTGGATGGCAACACATCATTGGATCATAATATGTGGCATAAAACACCATGTTCAAGTAGGGATTACAACAGAGTGGACCGCGTAAAAGAGATAAGGATGGTGATGATGATGGTGATGTTGATGAAGACGATCACCACGGCGATGATTCCCCTCCCAATCGCACTCCGGCACCACCGAGAGAGAGGAGGAGAGTTCCTCCCCCTTGTGATTCCTCCTCCATGGCCTCTTCCCTGGATGGGGAGAGGTTCTCCCTCTGGTTCTTGGCCTTCATGGCGATGATGGCCCCTCAAGGTCCTCCTCCATGGCCTCCGATGATGATGGCTCCCTCTGGCAGGGTGCCAGAGAGGGCCTAGATTGATTTCTCGTGGCTACAGAGGCTTGCGGCGGCGGAACTTTCGATCTAGGTTATTTCCCGAAGGTTTCTGTATTTATAGGAGGAGTTGGCGTTGGTTTCACGTCAGGGGGGCCCTCCGGGAGTCCACGAGGCAGGTGGGCGCGCCCTAGGGGGGTGGGCACCCCCCCACCCTCGTGGGACCCACGGGACTCCCCTCTGGTAGATTTTTGTTCCAGTATTTTTCATATTTTTCAGAAAAAATCTCCGTTGATTTTCAGCGCGTTCTGAGAACTTTTATTTCTGCACAAAAGCAACACCATGGTAGTTCGACTAAAAACAGCGTCAGTCCGGGTTAGTTCTAATCAAATCATACCAAAATCATATAAAACTATTGTAAACATGGCATGAATATTTCATAAATTATAGATATGTTGGAGACATATCAGCATCCTTGAATATTACCTTGGGGTGCCTTGGGCATCCCCAAGATTAGGTTCTTTCCACTCCTTATTCTCCTCATATCATATCTCACGCAAAGCTTGAAAATTTCAATCACATAAAACTTAACGGAACTTTGTGATATAGATTAGTATGATAAAGAGTAAACCATTCACTTTGGTACTGTAAAAGACAAGTATCATAATTGTTATCACACAATGCCTACTGTAACTTATCATTTCTACAATTTATATTGAGAAATATAAGTCATAGAAACTAGAAAACAAGCAAACTATGCAATGAAAACAGAATCTGTCAGAAACAGAACAGTCTGTAATGATCTGAATAGCAACCATACTTCTGCTACTCCAAAAATTATGAAATAATTTGGTGGACGTGAATAATTTGTATATTAATCATCTGAAAAATAATCAACCTAAAATCACTCTCCAGTAAAACATGGCATCGATTCTCGTGAGCGCAAAGTTTCTGTTTTTTACAGCAAGATTGCAAAGACTTCACCCATGTCTTCCCAAAGGTCTTACTTGGCACTTTATTGAAACAAAAAGCTATAAAACATGATTACCACAGTAGATTAATCATGTAAACACACAAAAACAGTAATGGTAAATATTGGGTTGTCTCAACAAGCGCTTTTCTTTAATACCTTTTAGCTAGGCATTATGATTTCAATGATGCTTACATAAAAGAAAAGAATTGAAACATAAAGAGAGTATCATGAAGAATATGACTAGCACAATTGAATCTAACCCACTTCCTATGCCTAGGGATTTTTTGAACACATAATTTATAAGAAAAAGTATCAACTAGCATAGGAAGGCAAAACAAGTATAACTTCAAAACTTTAAGCACATAGAGAGGAAACTTGATATTATCGCAACTGCTACAAGCATATATTCCTCCCTCATAATAATTTTCAGTAGCATCATGAATGAATTAAACAATATAACCATCCCATAAAGCATTATTTTCATGATCTATAAGCATAGAAATTTTACTACTCTCCACATAAGCAAAACTCTTCTCAGTCGGAATAGTGGGATCACTAATTCCTAAAGTTGACACTCTTCCAAACCTACTTTAGATGATAGTATTATTCATACTCCAAAAGGTATAAGTGAAGTTCGTGGAGCATTCTGCAATTAATATAGACTAACCAATATCCAGACACAAAATATGTATGTGAAGCACACAAAGCATTCTATAAAACCATACTCAAAATATTTAAGTGAAGCTCAAAGAGCAATTCTATAAGATCATACTTAAAAGATATAAGTGAAGCACATGAAGTGTTCTATAAATCAATGAAGGGCTAACTCATACTAGCATGGTTCTTAAAGAAAAAAACAAAAACACAAAGGACACAAATCAGGTGAACAAAACAAAAACCAAGGTATACCGATATTTGTCGAAGAAGAAAGATGGGATGCCAACCGGGGCATCCCCAAGCTTAGATGCTTGAATATCCTTTGAAATATTTACTTGGGGTGCCTTGGGCATACCCAAGCTTGAACTCTTGCCTCTCTTTATTCTTCTCATATTGATAGGTCCTCGATCTTCGAACACTTCATCCACACAAAACTTTAACAAAAACTTTGTGAGATCCGTTAGTGTAATAAAGCAAACTACCACTTTAAGGTACTATAATGAACTCATTATTTATTTATATTGGTGTTAAACCTACTGTATTCCAACTTCTCTATGGTTCATACCCCCCCCCCCCCGATACTAGCCATAGATTCATCAAAATAAGCAAACAACATGTGAAAAACACAATCTGTCAAAAACAGGACAGTCTATAGTAATCTGGAAGTTTAGTAAACTTCTGTAACTCGAAAAATTATGAATTAAATATGAAAATTTGAAACATTTGTACAGAAGTAATTTTAAAAAAGTTTCATACCTATTTCACCTTCCAGTAAAAAATGTATAATCACACACTACAGCCAAAGTTTCTGTTTTTGTTCTGCACATAGTGAACGAGCAATCTAATCATCCTAAAACCAAAGCTTGGCACATTATTTTTATAATACAATGGATATATACAAGGGGATAATTATTTACAGAGAAACTTCCATGAAAAATTCTACATTCTTTTCATGAGCATGAACACAAGTGCTCAAGGTCGACCCTGACTTCTTCAATGCATAGCTTTCCAATCACTTCTCTTTTTGAAAAACTTTTTAGGCATGAGAGGCAAGTAACTTTTTTTTTGGTATTTCCATTCCTTATTTTTTTGTATGTTTAACCCACAACTAAACAGAAAAAAGGAAAAACAAAATCTACTTAGTGAAGAAAGCAAACAAGCACACACGAGAATATCAAGCTCACGCTATTGCTCCCCGGCAATGGCGCCAGAAAAGAGCTTGATAATCCCCAAGTGCAGGGAATCATCGTAGCAATTTCCAAAGGTGGAAGTGATAAGTATGGAGTGTCGAACCCACAAGGAGCTAAAGGTAAGACCAATATTCTCTCAAGTCCTATCTGACACTGATACGACTCTACGTACACCGAACGTTTGCTTCCAACTAGATACGAGAAATAAAACTACATTGTGGATATGAAGAGGATAACTTTGCATGATATCGGAGAGCTAAAATATAAAAGTAGGTGCTGTTATCTTAAAGTTAGAATATATCACTAAATATTATAAATAGCGAGTGTGGAATAATGATGGATCGATGTGCGTAATTATCCTAGGCAATTGTTAACAAGACCGGTAGTCGTCATTGCAATTTCATATGAGGGAGAGGCATAAGCTAACATACTTTCTCTTCTTGGATCATATGCACTTATGATTGGAACTCAAGAAAGCATCCACAACTACTAAAGATCATTAAGGTAAAACCCAACCATAGCATTAAAGCATCAAGTCCCCTTTATCCCATACGCCACAACCCCCTTACTCGGGTTTATGCTTCTATCACTCAAGCAACCCACTATAAGTGAATCATGAATGTATTACAACACCCTACAGTGGGAATCCCTCACGCTTGCGCGACACGGAGGGCACAATAGAACAACAGCAAAATAAAACATACAACTCGTACCAATCTATATCATCAATCAACCCAAAGACAAAAGATATCTACTCAAAACATCATACACTACTAGGGAAAAGCCTATACACAGAATCTTATTAGCAACGCGCTTCAAAATAAGTCGCTGCTGCTAACTAGCAGTAGCGCGCCAAGCCGAAACTTGTTGTTGAAACAAATATAGCAGTAGCGCGCCTTCTCAAAGACGCGCTGCTGCTATAATTCCCACGAGGCCGCCGCGACGCTAGTTATAGCAGCAACGCGTTATAGCGACGCGCGCTACTGCTACGTAGCATAGTAGCAGCGCATTTCTCAGATAAGGGCTACTGCTAAGTTTCCTACAAAAATTTAGTCCCACCTCGCTCCGTAAAGAGAGTTTCTACCACCTTAAATATGTTACTTCTCAAACTTTGACAAGCACTTGATCTTCATTGAACTCTATGTGTAGAATTTGTGGCTGCAATATGAGTCTTCACCTGTTCCTAAACCGGTGAGGACTCATATTGACAAATCAGATTGTACACAAAAAGGTCGTTGATGATCAATGTATTTTTGATATATTGAACAAAGTCTATTTTTACATGCTAACACGTAGCAGTAGCGCTTTATTGTGAAAGGCGCTGCTGCTAGATAGCTTAGTAGTAGCGTCTTTTCCTAAACCGCGCTACTGCTAAGCCATTCATCTCCCCCATCTCCTCTATCCGATCCACTCACACAGCCACTCAATCCTCCATCTGCGCCGCGCGCTGGTCCACCCCCATCGTCCCATGCAATGTGAGGTTGAAATTCAACAAGCTGACAGGAGACACTGTGACATTTGAGGCTCCTGGGGGGCCATACACTATGGAGGTCGAGAAAGGACGCAATATGTCGCAGATTGGAGGAGATGGATGGGCCCATTTCGTCGCTCACATGCGTCTTACTGGTGGTGAGTTGATCAGCTTCTCCTTCCGAGCAGAAAGACCCAAGCTAGCTGTCATTTATCTCAACCTGGTGGAAGATGATGAAGATGACGAAGATGATGAAGATGATGAAGATAATGAGGACCCACTCGATGAAGATCATGAGGACCCACTTCATGAAGCCATCGTAGCTCAAAGAACAAGGCTGAGTGAGGAGGAGGTGTCCAACCTGTGGGACATAATTCCGCCACGTGCTGACTTTGTCGGGGTGCCATTCGTGACCCACTTGACAAATACCATGGTTGATCGACATGATATGGTATGTTATACTTACAAATGCAAATTATCCAATGAATTACTTAGTGTACAGTCTAATGATATGGTATGTTGTGTGGAATCTAGTCGATGATATGTTTTAGTGTAGAGTTCGATCACATGCTTATTAGTGTAGAACCTAAGGAAACTATTAATAGTGTAGATAATCCATATGTACTTATTTGCGAGGCTATTTATTAATTGATATGTTTTTCTTATTCAGAAATTGGCAAAGAGCATATCTGTGAGTTATGGTATCGAGCCTGATGAAGAAGGCTCAGCTGGACTACGCCTTACTGCAAGGGGCTCCATCACAACCTATACTTACCGCGTGGACACGGACGGTCGCACACACTTAAACTCGGTTGGGTGGAAGAAATTCCTCGATGGCAAGAATCTTTGTGTTGGATAGGCCATCCTAATTACTATCAGGAACACCAACCTCCCAGGCTTGAGGATGATGATTGTCTTCGATATCATCTAGAACTACATATGTGTGTGTGTGGCTATATCATCTAGAACTACATATGTGTGTGTGGCTATATCATCTAGAACTACATATGATGATCATCGTCGATATCATCTAGAACTACATATGATGATGGCCGTTGATATGACCTTGTACTGCTTGAGGATGCATGTTGACTATGCATGAAATTGTTATCTAGTACTCCCTTCATTCCAAATTACTCGTCGTGGTTTGAACTAAAACCACGACGAGTAATTTGGAACGAAGGGAGTACTACCTAGTAATGGTTTATGAATTTGATATCTACTAGCAGTACCGAGTATCTAGTATCTGAAAGGGAAACCGAAAGGGAAAGGGGTAATGGGAAAATGATGAAAGATATAGCAGTAGCGAGGGATGGCGAAATCGCTACAGCTAGTTAATAGTAGCGCGTTCCTAAAAAGCGCTGCTGATATTGTCAACAGTAGTAGCGTGGGTTAGGGCCACGCTACTACTATGAGTTAGCTGTAGCGCCTTATTAGTAGCGCGGCCACCGCGCTGCTGCTAGCCTCAAAACCCGCGCTACTACTAGGGTTTTCCCTAGTAGTGATAGGACGGCAACACATCATTGGATCATAATATGTGGCATAAAGCACCATGTTCAAGTAGGGATTACAGCGGGGTGCGGGAGAGTGGACCGCGTAAAAGAGATGAGGATGGTGATGATGATGGTGATTGTCAGTGTCAAAACCGGCGGATCTCGGGTAGGGGGTCCCGAACTGTGCGTCTAGGCGGATGGTAACAGGAGACAAGGGACACGATGTTTTTACCCAGGTTCGGGCCCTCTCGATGGCGGTAAAACCCTACTCCCGCTGGATTGATATTGATGATATGGGTAGTACAAGAGTAGATCTACCACGAGATCAGAGAGGCTAAACCCTAGAAGCTAGCCAATGGTATGATTGTTGTTCGTCCTACGGACTAAAACGGTTTATATAGACACCGAAGAGGGTTAGGGTTACACAGAGTCGGTTACAATGGTAGGAGATCTACATATCCGTATCGCCAAGCTTGCCTTCCACGCCAAGGAAAGTCCCATCCGGACACGGGACGAAGTCTTCAATCTTGTATCTTCATAGTCCAGTAGTCTGGCCAAAGGCTATAGTCCGGCCATCCGGACACCCCCTAATCCAGGACTCCCTCAGTAGCCCCTGAACTAGGCTTCAATGACGACGAGTCCGGCGCGCATATTATCTTCGGCATTGCAAGGCGGGTTCCTCCTCCGAATACTTCATAGAAGATTTTGAACACAAGGATAGTGGCCGGCCCCGACCTGCAAGGCCGGTGGATGCCTTCCTCCGTTACGGAAGAAGACGTGCTAAGGCTAAGAGATGCCAGGTATCTAACCGGCGAAATTTCGCATAGGCTGCCTACCCAAGGGCAGGTTATTCCCATTCCCAAGCCTGGTGAAAGCATGGTGTTCACGTCTCACTTTCTTCGGGGGCTAAGCTTCCCAACGGACCCCTTCGTGAGGGGGCTCATGTTTTATTATGGGTTGGAATTTCACAACTTGGATCCGCAGTCCATCCTCCACATCTCATCGTTATTGTTGTATGCGAAGCCTTCCTCCGCATTACCCCTCACTTCGGATTGTGGCTCAAGACCTTCAAAGTGGAGCCAAAGATGATCAAGGGGCAGCAAGCAGAGTGTGGAGGGGCTGTTATAAGCAAGAAAGCTGATGCTTCGTGGCCCGAGGGCTCTTTTCAAGAGGAGCTTAGCCTGTGGCAACAAGAGTGGTTTTATATCACAGCTCCCAGGGGCACCAAATGGGTGGCACCACCTGCCTTTTTCTCAGGTCCTCCACCGTGGCTGGCGTCATGGGTCAATAAAGGACTTGACTGGGGGCCGTCCAAGGACGTGCCCTTGCTGCAGGGCCGCATTCAAGATCTCCAAGAGAGGGAGATTACTCTGGTTGTAGTGGCGCAGGTCATGCTGATTCGTTGCATCCTGCCCTGCAAATGTCGCCCCCTTCGCCTATGGGAATTTAACCCGGAGGGACCACGAGCTCTCCAACATTTTATGGGCGCGACGCCCGTGGAGATGTACAAGATTTTCTTCGGATCACAAGCGATGTGTCCGGACTTGACCGAGGACGCAGGTCTGAGCTGCAATTGCCCGGATACTCAAGTAAGTAGCCCTGAACCAAGACACGCTATCCCATATTTATCATGAATTTGCCCTCAAAAGAGCTGTCCCTTGAACAGGAGTGGATAGCGAAAGCAAAGCTAATCAGGTGTCCGGCCCCCCTCCCTGAGACCACACCGGATCCCGTGTTAACCAGGATGCTGGAGGTTGCGCCTTCGGAAGAAGGTGAAGGAGGGAACGAGGAAGCCACCGCCTCCGTGAAGGAGGTTGTTAGGAAAGGAGGGATCGAGAATCCCTCCGTCCAAGGGAAGAAAGGACCGCCTCTGAAGACCTGGAGACCATGGTCTCAAAGCGGGGGAAGAAATCTTCGTCAGAGGATCCTGCGCCGAGGGACGCCTCGGCTGCATTGTGCCCCCAAGGGGATCTGCCCTCCACCGAGCCGTAAGTAAAAAGGGGAGTTTTTATTAAAATAAAGGATATCCCTGCCCTATTTCTAATGAAGATAACTGAAGTTTTACCTTGTAGTTTGGATCTCATCCCTTCTCAGCAGAGCTCATCTTTGGGGGATCTTCGTCCGGAGATGATAGAGAGTGGAACGCCTCCCCCTGCCGTACCGTCGTGCGAGGCGGGCGACCCTGAGGTGTCGTCGCGGAGGGTTTCTCCGAGTCCGGCGGGGCCGGAAGGCAATCGTATGTCCCCTCAAAGCCCTCCGCGTCCGGCCTTCGACAGAGACCATCGGACGAGTCTGGCACCACCTGGTGTCCGGTCGGAGGAGCTGAAGGATCTGCTCGGGCGAGCATCTATCTCAGAAGATCACCGTGCGTTAATGGGTAGGGCGATTGAAAGGATTTCATCCGCTGGGAGTGGATTACATGAAGCCGTCAGAAGTTTACTGACAGGCTTTGAGGTACGCAAAATGATGTACCTTCTGATAGTTCCGCATAAAGAATGCGCCCTGTGTAGATAGTAGCCCCTAAGGCTCGTTGTGTTGTCAAAAAATGACAGCGCGCCGAGGATCATAATCCTAGGTATAATATGTCGCCCTTCCTATGTAGGTGGCGAAGGGTCCAGTGGCTGGCCGGATTGATGGGTTTGCCGAACTAAAGCGGCAACTTGATGTGGCGGATGCCGACATCGCGCTTGTCAATAAGCGACTTGACGAGTCACAAGGTATGCAATTTCTCCGTGGACACCTGGTAAGGGAGCTTGATGACCGTGCCTTACAACATGTATGCTTGATGCAGATGGTGCCGCTGCCATGGAGAACCTTCGGGCGGAACTCGCCCGAGCCAAGGAGCAGGCCAGAAAGAGTGATGCGGCTGCCTTAAAGGCGGCCGAAGAGCTAAAAGCCGAACAGGCTGCTCACTGCCAAAGCAAGAAGGAAATGGCCGAGATGGGCGTGAAGTTAAAGAATGCTGCCGACCGCTGCAAGCTTCTTGAAAAAGAAGATCGAGTGGTGCAAGAGGACCTGAAGAAGGCCACTACCGAAGCCAAGGATGCTCACTCTACGATGAGAGCTATGAAGGAGGAGCTGCGTCAGGCTGGAGATATCGCGGCTGGAAAGCCCTTTCTGCTGTGGAGGAAATTCATGGATCCTAAATATGCTCAATTGGACCGGCTGTGGAGTGCAGAGGATGCTTATCTGGACTTGGCGGCAAGTGCCGCGGACGCGTCCGAACACTTCCGAGATCAAGATGATCACAAAATGGCAAAGGTTTTTTGGTCGCAGTTCCATAATCCAGAGCGCCCACTTCCATTAACCGATCGCTTGGCCGAATGGGCGGAGCTGAATAGGTTATCCGGACTTGCCATGAAGGACGTCGTGAGTCTTTTGTGGCCGAAGAGGCCTGAGCCAAAGAGTTATTTTGGCTTGGTGCAACATTTCCTTGGTGCGGTGCCGCATATCAATGCAATGAGAAGGTCGGCATGCATAGAGGGTGCGCGGATGGCTCTTGCCCGTGTCAAGACATACTGGGCGGAGATGAAGGCCACCGATGTTGCATCCCAAGATTCGGACGGAAGCCGAGTACCTGTCGAGCACTTTTTTCAGGAGGTTCTGCAGGGCGCTCGTTTAATAGAGACGCAGTGCTCGAAGGATATTATGTTCGAATAACATGTATTATTATGAAACAATGTTTCGATGAAATATAAAAGCTTTTTATACTTGTGCCTTCAAGAATTTAAACACCTCCTGTGCGGCCGTTAATGTATATGTGTATATAACCTGAAAGATGGCAGTCTTCGGCTTCAGCCCCCACGCATATAATGCGGGGGTGTTTGCAAAAGGCGCGTGTTCACACTTGATCCAACGTCTTGGTCCTATAAAGGAGGTGGTAGCGCAGCAAACTAGGCAACCGGACTATAATGCTTTATCACTTTCACTTAGACATAGGAGTTTGACAGTGGGGCTACTATATAGCCCCTAGGGGCACCGCGCTCACCCGAATTCGGGGCGCGTATGTGCCTGACCGGGAAACGACCCTTCATCTATGCGGAGGAATCCTAAAGATTCCGGCGGGTCATCGAGTGGTTGACCAGTCTCACGCTATATCATGACAGTCAGTTTTCGGCTTTCCCTACTGAGGTGCTCGCCTGGACGAACTGGGGCACAATCGCAGTAGTTCTCCTGGTGCCGCGTTAGCCGATAGAGCGGAACGTAAGGCAGCAAAACACAGGAGCCAGGCAAACCCAACATTTGACCAAAGACATGATTCAGAGCTGATGCATATAAGGCCTAACTCGAGACGCCGAACACTCCCTAAGGTATTTGGTCTTCATGAAAACGGGCCGAACAACGCCCTTGGTAATAAGCCCCTGGTGTCCAGGTACGCGCAAAATTCTGATGTGGCCCATGCCAAAATGCCAGCCTCCTCCTTGGTTATAGCAAGAAACCAGGAGATGTGTATCAACAAGGGACAGTAAAAAAGGTTTACGCAGGGTCTTAATCTGAAAAGAATCCTTGCAACGGGTCCCTACTGCATGTCTGCGCCTGTGTCTCTGTTGTGCCGTATCCTGGACGGGTGTAGCACGGTGTTCATCTGTAAAAGAGAGGAACTTAGTTGAAAAAGATCATGCGAAAATGTACGTTATATTAAATAAACAAAAGTACAATTCAAAAATGTATAAAATTGAGCTTTATTGTCTCTTTCTGTATATGCGCGGAGCCCCTTGTGCGGGGCTATGCGGCTGATAAGCCCTTGTATGTTTACGCCGGACTCGTCTAACCGTGTCCGGGGTCTGGACGACCTGTTTAGGTGCTTGGATTAGTGAAGCCGGTTTAGTGTGTGGCTGTCAAGGCAGTCACACAATCTTCCGCGCTTGAGGAACACTCGATATTTCCCTTTAAGGAGATGATGCCTCGCGGAACGGGCATTTTAAGTGTAAGGGATGCATAATGCGGTATTGCGTTAAAGCGGGCGAAAGCTTCGCGTCCCAGGAGTGCTTGTTGGCTACTTATAAATGGGGCGAGGTGGAAGGTTAACTTTGTGCGGCGGAAGTTGTCGGGTGAGCCGAACACAACTTCTAGCAGTAGAGAGCCCGTACAATGGGCATATGGGCCTGGCATTACCCCTTGAAAGGAAGTGTTGCTACAGCGATCTTTGGTTGGGTCTATCCCCATTTTGCGGATTGTGTCCTGATATAGCAGGTTTAGATCACTGCCGCCGTCATTAGGACTTGTGTAAATTGGAGTCCGTCGATTATCGAATCTAATATCAAGGCAGTCCATCCTGCATTCCGGATACTTCTAGAGTAATCCTGATGGTCGAAGGTGTTTGGTTTTAACAACCAGTGGCAGGACTCCTCTGGGATAGGCCATATGGCGCGTATCTCTATGGGCGCCGTTCTGTTTTTCCCTTTTGTCATGTAAAGTGAGTTTACTGTTTTGACTTCTTCTGGGAAATTCTTTTGTTTTCCGGTGCTCTGCTTGTAGGGTTCATCATCGTCCTTGCTTGGTGTGTCGAGCCCCTTGTGTTCGGCGTTGAGTTTGCCGGACTGCTTGAAGACCCAACAATCTCTGTGGGTATGATTTGCAGGCTTCCCGGGGGTACTGTGGATTTGGCATACCTTGTCCAGGATTTTGTTTAAGTTAGATAGCTCATCCCTGTTATCCTTAGGGGGCAGTTTTTGATGATTCTACCGTGAGCTTTTGAATCCGGCGTTGACTGCCATGCTATTCGGGTTGTTGCCCTTGGTCCTGCGCTGTTCCTTGCTGTGTCGTGGTTTCCCGTTTCCATCCCTGACTTCGGATGTACTTGGGTCGCTGGTACTGCATCTTGCCAGCCAGCTATCCTCTCCCGCGCAGAAGCGGGTCATGAGGCTTGTTAATGCGGCCATTGTTCTTGGCTTTTCTTGGCCGAGGTGTCTAGCGAGCCATTTGTCTCGGACGTTGTGTTTGAAAGCTGCTAAGGCTTTGGCGTCTGGACAGTTGACTATTTGGTTCTTTTTAGTAAGGAATCTGTTCCAGAATTTCCGGGCTGACTCTCCAGGTTGTTGAGTTATGTGACTTAAATCGTCTGCATCCGGAGGTCGGACATAGGTCCCTTGAAAATTTGCCCGAAAAGCATCCTCGAGCTCTTCCCAACTTCCAATGGTGTTTTCGGGGAGGCTTTTGAGCCAATGCCTGGCTGGCCCTTTGAGCTTGAGGGGTAAGTATTTTATGGCGTGGAGGTCATCTCCTCTAGCCATGTGTATGTGGAGGATGTAGTCCTCGATCCAGACTCCAGGGTCTGTTGCTCCGTCGTATGCCTCTATGTTTACGGGCTTGAATCCCGCTGGAAATTCATAATCCAGAACCTCATCGGTAAAACATAGGGGGTGTGCGGCACCCCTATATTTAGGTGTGTCGTAATATTCAGATACTTCACGTGTTGCATTGCTTACTAGAGCTTGCTTTCTTGGCCCGTAGATAGATCTAACTGGGCCATCTTTTTGATGCGAATCCGTGCGCGGATCGCGGGCCGGCTTGTGTGCGGCGCCGTTTGCCGCTCTATGTTTGCCATGGGGTCGTCTATCCGACCGGGTGGTCTCCTTGTTCTTTGATTGCGGGGGCTCTACGGCCTCCTCATCGAATTCGGGCAGTAGTTTTCGCTTCGGGTAGCTCTTTGTTCGGCGACTATCACCGTATTTGTCTGCGGTGTTGAGTACTTTGCTCCATCTGATTCTGAGCGCATCTTCCGCTGTTTTGAGCTTCCGCTTCTGCTTTTTCAGGCTACACGCAGTGGCGACGAGCCTTTTGTGGAGGTTCTTCTACTCAAGTAACTTGTCCGGCGTGAGATCGCCCGGACTGTTATCTTTGCTAGGGACGGGTTGTTTATCCAGATTGTCCTGTTCGGACGGTTGCTCGATAGCATGTTCGTCGTCCACAAGTTCGCCCTGCTCTATGGCTGGGTCTGTATGGCTGCTGTCTTTGTCGAGGCGGGACTTTGAGCGGCACTTACGTCGCTGTTTTGACTGCTTTTTGAGGGAATGATCCCTCGTGACGTCCCGTTGTTCCTCGTCGTCGCTTCCTTTAGGTGTGTCCACCATGTATACATCGTGAGATGAGGTGGCTGTCCAGTGCCCTATAGGTGCTGGTTCATGTTTGTCTCCTACATCGTCGTCCATACCGTCGATGTCTTCGGAGTCGAAGTCGAGCACGTCGTTTAAACTTTCGACAATGGCTACGAAGTGGGTGGTGGGTAGGCTTCGAATTTCTTCGTTCGTATCCCAACCTTCCTGACCATAGTCCGGCCAGGGCTCTCCTGATAAAGAGAGAGACTTTAGTGAATTTAGGATGTCGCCAAAGGGCGAGTGCCGAAAGATGTCCGCGGCGGTGAACTGCATGATCGGCGCCCAATCAGATTCGATTGGCGGGGGCGCGGAAGATTCAGAGTCCGGAGAGGAGTCCGACACCTTGGAGTCACGAGCTTCTCAAAGGACAGGGTTGGTGTTCGGCTCAATGCCGTAGAGATAGCAGCCCCCGAGGCGGTGTCCAGCATTCCATCCTCGATCGGTGCACTCGGCTCCGAGCTAAGGGTCGGAGTGGACACTTGTGCGGCCTCCAGGGCACTGTCCGGCAGCAGAGCTAGATCATGCCCATCGTGACAGTGCGACGCGCTTGGCTGTGGCTCGAACCCGTCGAAGATCAAGTCTCCGTGGACGTCAGCCGTATAGTTCAAACTTCCAAATCTGACCTGATGGCCAGGGGCATAGCTTTCAATCTGCGCCAGATGGCCAAGCAAATTGGCCCGCAGTGCAAAGCCGCCGAATACGAAGATCTGTCCGGGGAGAAAAGTCTCACCCTGGACCGCATCATTGTTGATGATCGAAGGAGCCATCAGGCCTAAAGATGACGACACAGAGGAACTCTCAATGAAAGCACCAATGTCGGTGTCAAAACCGGCGGATCTCGGGTAGGGGGTCCCGAACTGTGCGTCTAGGCGGATGGTAACAGGAGACAAGGGACACGATGTTTTTACCCAGGTTCGGGCCCTCTCGATGGAGGTAAAACCCTACTACTGCTTGCTTGATATTGATGATATGGGTAGTACAAGAGTAGATCTACCACGAGATCAGAGAGGCTAAACACTAGAAGCTAGCCTATGGTATGATTGTTGTTCGTCCTACGGACTAAAACCTTCCGGTTTATATAGGCACCGAAGAGGGTTAGGGTTACATAGAGTCGGTTACAATGGTAGGAGATCTATATATCCGTATCGCGAAGCTTGCCTTCCACGCCAAGGAAAGTCCCATCCGGACACGGGACGAAGTCTTCAATCTTGTATCTTCATAGTCCAGGAGTCCGGCCAAAGGCTATAGTACGGCCATCCGGACACCCCCTAATCCAGGACTCCCTCAGTGATGTTGATGAAGACGGTCAGTGATTGATTTCTCGTGGCTACAGAGGCTTGCGGCCGCGGAACTTCCGATCTACGTTATTTCCTGAAGGTTTCTATATTTATAAGAGAAGTTGGCGTTGATTTCATGTCAGGGGGCCCCTCGGGGAGTCCACGAGGTAGGGGGATGCGCCCCAGGGGGGTGGGCGCGCCCCAACCCTCATGGGGCCCACGGGACTCCTCTCCGGTAGATTTTTGTTCCAGTATTTTTCATATTTTACAGAAAAAATCTCCGTTGATTTTCAGCGCGTTCTGAGAACTTTTATTTCTGCACAAAAATAACACCACGATAGTTCTGCTAAAAACAACATCAGTCCGGGTTAGTTCTAATCAAATCATACCAAAATCATATAAAACTATTGTAAACATGGCATGAATACTTCATAAGTTATAGATGCGTTGGAGATGTAACACACCCTACAGCGGGAATCCCTCACACTTGCGCGACACGGAGGGCACAATAGGACAACACCAAAATAAAACATACAACTGATACCAATCTAGATCATCAATCAACCCAAAGACAAAGTATATCTACTCAAATCATCATAGGATGGCAACACATCATTGGATCATAATATGTGGCATAAAGCACCATGTTCAAGTGGGGATTACAACGGGGTGCGGGAGAGTGGACCGCGTAAAAGACATGAGGATAGTGATGTTGATGAAGACGATCACCGCGGCGATGATTCTCCTCCCGATGGCACTCCGGCGCCATCGAGAGAGAGGAGGAGAGTTTCTCCCCCTTGTGCTTCCTCCTCCATGGCTTGCCCCCTGGATGGTGAGAGGTTCCCCCTCTGGTCCTTGGCCTTCATGGTGATGATGGCCCCTCCGAGATCCTTCCCCATGGCCTCCGGTGATGATGGCCCTCTCCGGCAGGGTGCCAGAGAGGGACTAGTTTTATTTCTCGAGGCTACAGAGGCTTGCGGCGGCGGAACTTCCGATCTAGGTTATTTTCTGGAGGTTTGGGTATTTATAGAAGAGGTTGGCGTCGAGGACTAGTCAAGGGGCCCCACAGGGAGTCCACGAGGCACACGGGCGCGCCCCAGGGGGGTGGGCGTGCCCCCCACCCTCGTGGAGCCCACGAGACTCTCCTCTAGTAGATTTTTGTTCCAGTATTTTTTTATATTTTCCCAAAAAATCCCTGTTGATTTTCACCACATTCCGAGAACTTTTATTTCTGCTAAAAAGCAACACCACGGTAGTTCTGCTGAAAACAACGTTAGTCCGGGTTAGTTCTAACCAAATCATACCAAAATCATATAAAACTATGGTAAACATGGCATGAATACTTCATAAATTATAGATACGTTGGAGACGTATCAGTCAGGTCCATAGAATGAACATCCTGGGTCGTAAAATTTACTCTTCAGAAGCTCTTTTGCCCACCTATTGAAAAATATGTTGTAAATATGTTGTAAATAGAAGCCCGACACGTTCAGAAGCTCTTTTGCCCACCTGAAACTCCTTTTTTTGCTCTTCGACATACCCATCCGTCAAAACCATGCTGCTGATAAACTTAAGCCTGATGGACAATAGTAACCTTGCATTCAGCAGGAAGAATGTGAAAAATCTAGTGTTTGCATGGTTGGCTACATATCGTTCTAGCGTTATTGTCTTCAATCGAATCTCATGAGAAGTGAGAAAATCCCGGTGCTTACAAATTCACCGATTGGTTATAACTTTCTTACCCCGTCCTGTTACATAAATAGACATGAAGATTGAAAATAGTTAAGGTCTACAGCTACGGCTACCCAGAAAAGCAATTACTACTAATAGAGTGGAGACACTCTATAGCTACCCAGAAAAACAATTACTACTAGTACAGTGGATACACTACCGCTTCTGGCTCCTCCTAGGTCATCGGAACGTCTCCCTCTACTGAATGTCGTTATACTTCTGTTCACTAACATGCGGGCCATGCAGCGCGCGGTCCCAAATGCCATCCACCAAATTAGAAGGCAGTATGTAGGCAGAGAATCACCCCGGTCATAGAACGGCAGTAATAAGCCGTCGTATCACAAAACCCCACCTCCCCGCAGTCTAAGTTTGACAGACGAAGCAACCATCATTTCACTCTTTGCTGAATCCCCTTCTCCCTCACCGTCTTCAAGACAAGCAACACTTGCATCTGCCACTATTCTTCTCTCCCAACGAAGGGAAGGTAAGTGGTTCCGTGATGTTGGTATATTTTCGTTCAGAGGAAAAAAAGAACTTTTGCAAAGCAGTAATCGATCCTCACTCTCTTTTTTGTTTCATCGTCATTGCGATTGTGTTTTCCCTTCAGTGGTCTCCTAGTATTCGTCAGTTTCATGATGGACCAAGGAGAACCAGGCAAAGATCTACCGATATTGGAGCAAACACGGGAGGCTGATCCCCTTGAGACAAAGAGCTCCAAGACGATGGAGGCAGCCACTGAGCCGACCCCAGATACGCTCACAACCACTGCTGAGATGGTCAACGCCCCGTTTGAGGTTACAGCCCCCGTGGCACAGCAGGAGCAGTTTTCCCCCTTTGAGGATGTGTCCCCCCCCCCGCGAGCTGCCCAAGGTGATTTTATTGTTTGCCGATTTCGATTGTGGTTTTTCATCTAAGTATGTAGTGATGACTAATGCAAAATTTTATTAGCTTCGATGCCATGCTATACATAGTGGTTTAAATAACTTGTGTTTCTTATATTGGAAAGTAATTCAGAATTTGTTTCTGTTTCAATTAGAGGCCTGATGCAGACAAGGATTGTGTGGTTGTACATGTCACTCGCTATGAGGCGGATGACCTGAATATACGCACTGGGAAAATAGAGCTCCCAGGTTGTTGGATCCTGGAAGCCGTTTGCACTTATACCAATGTCGAGTTGTATTCCAGCCTCACTATGGTCAGGCGTGTTGTCCAGGGCGTACTGAAGCACAAGGAGTTCAAAGCTACTCCTTCATTTGTGAGGCATACTGTTCTTGTCAAGCTTATGTAGGAAGATGATGTGGCATGCCTCCACAAACAAGTTTATGAGTGGCAAGGCCACAAGGTTGTCTTCATGAAGGTTCACAGGATTGAGCTGCTGCCAGACGTCCTCAATTATGTTTATGGCAAGGCCCGTCCTGTGTCCATCCCAAATTAGAACGAGGCATGAAATAGTTGCCCCAACTAGTGTTTAATAGTAGTTTGGATTGTGTTTAATAATGAAGGTTCACAGGGTCTAGTACTTTCTTTGAATCTATCTATGGGATCTGCTGCTACTTTTGTGTGCCGGTGAATCATGTGAGAACCATCATAATTGTTGCCGAAATAGATGTGTCCTCACTAGTTTTTTCATGAATATGGCATGGTAGGACATAAGTTGTCACGGTTTATCATACGAGCAGTGTGTGTTTGATGAAATAGAGTACTCATTCGAGAACTGTGTGCTGACGTATACATAAGTACTTGTAAACACTGTTGGTGCTACCCCACTTGTAAGCAGTTATGCAAAACACAACACATTGGCTCAGCTCGCTTCAACACTAGGCTATCGACCAGCTAACAATCAACAATCTGCTGTCTGACATGTAAACAACTATGTATCTTGTTACAGTGGTTCATGCAGTTAACTGAGGCCACAATGTAAATTCCAAACGTTCACACGCTACTCCAGAGTTCATGTGGAACACTCACATTAAACTCGGCTTCATAAAAAACTTGAAAAGCATAAGTTAAGTAATTTTATACATCTCAATGATTCATAGAACATAACAAACATATACTAGTTCACAGCAAAAGACAAAGTTGTGATAAGGTTTACAAATCAGGAAAAAACAAGCAAGGCTTCTCTGAGCAAAGGGCCTCCCGGCAGGCTTAAATTTCCTGGTGTTCACTCTAGTTTTTTCTTGTTGACACCATCCAGGGTTAGGTTCTCTCATTCCAGAATAACCAATTATAATTGTGTTCTCAGCTAGATTGCTGAATTGAACCATGCAGTGTACTGACAGGCTGAAATTCTAGTGCATTCCACTAAATTTAAGCACCGCTATTTACAGAAATAAGCAGACCACAATGCCTCTTGTCTGTGCACACTATCCAAAAATCCGCCGTGCAGCCGTATCAACTAGTCCTCGGTCCATGGGTGAACTGGTAGAAAGTGCATTCCGGACTAGGAAGGAGTTGTTTTCATTCGTCCCTACACGACAATCAGGAAGTAAAACGTACAAATTAGCTTCTTTTAGATTGCGTTGGTCATTCTACCTAGTTACTACCAATGTAGGAATACCTGGAACACTGGTGGTTAGAGGACGGTAGCTAGGAATAGCCATCTCATTTTGTACAGTTGTACTAAAACTGAGGTGCGTAATTTTGATTGCGCAGATAGAAACGATATGGAGACAGACATCCCTGCTTGCGCAAATACCAAATAAGGTTATTTAAACAGTGACAGATATTTGCAGTGGCGTATGATTAACAACATCATCTATTGTGTTATAATTGGCACTAGATTGACAGTATGAAAGTGCCCTTAAGTAAGTAGCATCACATCACATCAACACTGCCACTAGATTAACATGCAGAACAATAGCATTAGTATTACTATCATGAGAGTAGCACATGGTTAGTAAATGTGCAATCAAATTTGTGCAGTTCCGCTGGGATGAAGCAATGTTAGCGGTGTGAGATTTAAGTTTAACTGCAAAAACACAATTCGTGGGAAATAAAGTAAGACGGAAGCACTTCATAAAATGGTGGTGGCATTTCTTCAATTTATCGACGACACTAGACCATTACTTATATTGACATTAGGTGGCATTGCTTAATGCTTCATGTGATTTCACATTAACAGTAGCGATATGGGCGTAGGGACAGCAGGGGCATAAAGTGGTGAGGCAGATGTGGTTGCCGAGAGCAGCAAACACTCAGGCAACATGTCTACATTTGTCCCATTTTTTATCTCCTCGACGACATTTTCCTATGTGAGCACATGAAATCTAGACCCACTCATTCGCATTTGCGTTGTCCCCCAACACCCCTCACTTTCTTTCCTTTTTCAACCAAGAGACAGGTCCACTTCCCCCCCACCCTTCACCATCCACCATGCTTTCTTCGCCTTTTCAACCAAGAGACTGGTTGGGTGGCTAGTATCTACTACTTTCCCCCGTTTCCTCTTAGAACCAAGTCCTAGATTCATGCTACAGCTTTCCCACTTTCTTCCCTGTTTGAACCAACTCTTAGAGTTGACTGTATGAACTAGCTTTACCTCTAATAATAGGAAAATTCTAGGTGGCTTCGGAACAGCAGACGGAAGTAGAAAAAGATCCACAGGCAGCCAAGTGGGGAGCTAGGGCAGTAGAGCAAGGCAGGTTTCGAAGGAATATATACCTGAGGGTCGTCAGCATGTGGCTAAGACGACATCGGGAGGCTGCATCTTGGCCACAATACCGCAGGGAGGAAGAAGGGGTCGGAGGCCCTCCCGAGCCGGCACTATCTTGGAGAGAACGGCACGGCCGCCGACCGGGACATGCGGGCAGCCGTTGGTCTCCTCCCTCGCTGCCGACGACAGTGTGAACGATGCACCTACACCCCTGCCCTGGTCGAGGTGGTCCGGCCGAATTTGTGACCAGCCATGAGCAGAGAGAGAGAGTGTGGCCACCTATGCCTTGCCTAGATCTGGAGAGCATGAGAGAGTGAAAGAGAGGAACCCTTGTAAAGCAAGTGCTAAGGCTCCTCCTTATATACATATATATAAATATAATGGAGTGATTTTGTTGTACCAGCTTTAAAAAAATGCGCTCCTACGTGTACCCGTGAGTGGGTGTGAGAGAACTAGTGCGTGTGTGCACCGCTTCTCTTCGTGAGAGTACAATATACTATGCCCAGAGAATATTCTCCAGAAGAGAAATAGTATAAGTGTGTGACATGTGAGCTAAAAGAAAATGTGCGTAACGTCTTTTGTTTTTTAGAAGTTCTGAGGGTAGGGTGTGAAGAGCAAATATGTGTGTGATGTCTACCTGCAGATAGACGATGGGTGCGAGAGGACTCGGGAGAGTCGAGACTTGTGAGGGTGCGTGTGTGCATGAGAGAGAGAGGGGGCACGTATCAATGCAATGCATGTGTCCGTAAATCATTTTCTGTCAAACGTTCTCCACAAGCCTTCTCCTGACAAACATCGTAAGAACCGTTAGATCGGCATCCGACAGTGTGTCAGTTTTGCCATGTCATTTAACAGAACAGCCACTCCTCCTACACACAAATCTTCCACGTGAGTGTTAGCAACTGCCGTATGCTCCCTCCATTCCAAAATGATATAGCTTTATTGAAAATTCAAACCTCGCAAACTTTTACCGAGTTTTCGTGTACCAAAATGCACATATAGAATACCCAGTATATATCATTTCATTCATCTTCGAGAGGTAACTATAAAGATGGGGGAGGAGTCTACAAAGAAAGACCACCGTATCACCTACAGCAATTTCAACCATCCTTTGGTGTGGAGGAATGTCATAGGAACTCTATATGATATGATTTTTATAGGATTTTTTTCCTTTAGAGCCAATTGGTTCATAGGAATAGATTCATATACTCCACATTTCAAAGGAAATAAACATGATATCATTTTTATAGCTTTAGAGCCACTTGGTTCATATGAATGGATTCCTATACTCCCATAATTTCGTAGGAAAATAAACATTAGTGTATATTCAATAGAAAAGTTCCTATGATATGAACCAAATGACATCTCTTTTCTAATCCCTCCTCATAGTAATTGAGATACATGTCATCTCTAGATTCAATAGAAAAGTTCCTATGATGTGAACCAAATGACATCTCTTTTCCAATCCCTACTCATAGGAATTGAGATACTCCATGTCATCTCTTTCCCTACAACTTCCATGTATACATCTTCTATTCCTAAATAGCTAGTACAACCCACCAGTAGCTTTTTTCCAAGACATGCAACTATGGCACAAGAACTATATAGTGTGCGAGTAACTTTGAAAGATGGTCGCTGGATGAAGCTAATCCGACAGTGCAGAGATGGCAAATTCGAGCACTACTGGCCGTTGGATATCATCAACATTCCACCGGATTCTGCCACATGTACAATTTAGAAGACTCCATGGTTAAACTTAAGTATAATGCACAAACCTCAAAACACAAGCACTTCTCCTTTGTTCTAGAATCTTCCGTATCATAATTTCCCAAACTTTTTTTCTAAATGAATTGCCATTATTTGTTTTTTCCTTTATGCTTTACAATGCACAACCCCATGAATCTTAACATTTTTGTAAAACTAATTGATTTTAAATGAGATGAACTATAAGAACTAAACGGACATCTACATCATGCATATATGACTCAAAGCTTTACATGCTATAGTGTGTATTTATTCATTGGTTCCAAATCTCATGCGTTCAATGCATGTGTACCTTACTAGTTTTGAGTAGAGTAGCAAATTTCACACGGCCGCGGGTATATCAAAATGCAGGGCCCATGCATCATTGCCTTTTGGTCGAACCTACGTCCACAATTTTTTGTACGTATATCTCCACTGGTCCCGAACCCAAAATGCCGCCTCGTTCCCGTAAAACCAAGCGGCCCACACATATTATGGTGTCGACTCGAACTCAATCCCTCTCCCGGTTACTATGACGTGGCCCCGCATGCTGTAGTACTCCTACAAACCCTACCGCCGCACGCATCATCGGTTTTCTTCAAGAGGACGAGGGAGAAGCGGATTTGTTGTGGAGGCGCTTTCAAAAAAAAGGATTTGTAGTGGAGACCCCTACCCCTAGCATGCCCTAGGTAGCTGCCGCACGCATGATTGGTTTTCTCTTTTCTTTATGCTCTTGCGCCCTAGAGTGAAATGATGGTTGCTTCGTCCGTCCAACTTAATGCGGGAAAGGTGGGGCTTTGTGATTTGACCCCTTATCGCTCATTTTCTACTATTGTGGCGCTATGACCGGGGTGCCTCCAATTCCAACCGGTGCCCCGAATTGTAATTTGGTGCATCGCACATGGAGCAAGATGGTGGATGAGCCACATGTCGGCCAAAGGGGTCCTTTTAAGTGTGTCGCCATTTCATGTGCGGACTGACCCTGCTTGAGTTGCTACGCCAACACGTCAGGAGCAGCCTACCATTGGTTTTGCTCCTTGGTGAATCCCACCTATATTGATCTAAAAAGATACTTACTGTATTACCCTCTCCGTCTCGGTTTATAGGGCATGCACGTAGTTCTAGGTCATCCATTTGACTAACTAAATATGAGTTACTATGTCACAAAAAGTATATCATTGGATTCTTAAGCGGATGTAGTTTCTAAACATATACTGTTCATCACATATATAGCCAGTTAAATTCTCAACCTAGAACGACGTGCATGCCATGTAAACCAATACAGAGGAAGTAGTAAAAATGAGGTGATTTTACCGAGCGATGGTGTCGGATTACGGGTTTCGCAAACCCTTGAGAGGTTCGAACTCTGGGGTGCGTGCGGAGATCTCAACCTACCCAACTTGCCTACTCAAGATTCTCCTAAGCCTAGCGTGTCGAGCGCGAAGGGACAAAGGGACACGACAGTTTATCCTGGTTCGGGCCACCTTGCGGTGTAATACCCTAATCCAGCATTTTGGTGGATTGCCTCGGAGCGCTGAGGATGAACTAGTACAGTGGATGAACTGGCCTCAGGAGGTGAGGTGAACTTGAGATCGAGAGAGCTGAGGGGATGCAAGCCAGTTCAGCTTGTCCTTCTATGGTGGTGGCTAAGTCCTATTTATAGTGGCCTTGGTTCTCTTCCCAAATGTTGGCGGGAAGGGATCCCACAAAGGCCGGATTTGAAAGGGGACAAGTAGTACAACTTATCCTGACAAAAGTAGTCTTCGCCTGCGAATAGCCTCTAGTCGTGATGCTGCGGTGGGCTCGGTGATGACCTCCGTCCTGCCGTCCTGGCAGTCTTGGTCTTGTTGCACCAGAATGGAAACTATTGGTGAAGGAAATATGCCCTAGAGGCAATAATAAAGTTATTATTTATTTCCTTATTTCATGATAAATGTTTATTATTAATGCTAGAATTGTATTAACCGGAAACATAATACATGCATGAATACATAGACAAACATAGTGTCACTAGTATGCCTCTACTTGACTAGCTCGTGAATCAAAGATGGTTAAGTTTCCTAGCCATGGACAAAAGAGTTGTCATTTGCTTAACGGGATCACATCATTAGGAGAATGATGTGATTGACATGACCCATTCCGTTAGCTTAGCACACGATCGTTTAGTATATTGCTATTGCTTTCTTCATGACTTATACATGTTCCTATGACTATGAGATTATGCAACTCCCGTTTACCGGAGGAACACTTTGTGTGCTACCAAACGTCACAACGTAACTGGGTGATTATAAAGGAGCTCTACAGGTGTCTCCAAAGGTACATGTTGGGTTGGCGTATTTCGAGATTAGGATTTGTCACTCCGATTGTCGGAGAGGTATCTCTGGGCCCTCTCGGTAATGCACATCACTATAAGCCTTGCAAGCAATGTGACTAATGAGTTAGTTGCGGGATGACGCATTATGTAACGAGTAAAGGGACTTGCCGGTAACGAGATTGAACTAGGTATTGAGATACCAACGATCGAATCTCGGGCAAGTAACATACCGATGACAAAGGGAACAACATATGTTGTTATGCGGTTTGACCGATAAATATCTTCGTAGAATATGTAGGAGCCAATATGAGCATCCAGGTTCCGCTATTGGTTATTGACCCGAAACGTGTCTCGGTCATGTCTACACAGTTCTCGAACCCATAGGGTCCGCACGCTTAAGGTTTCAATGACAGTTATATTATGAGTTTATGAGTTTTGATGTACCGAAGGAGTTCGGAGTCCCGGATGAGATCGGGGACATGGCGAGGAGTCTCGAAATGGTCGAGACGTAAAGATCGATATATTGGACGACTATATTCGGACATCGGAAAGGTTCTGAGTGATTCGGGTATTTTCGGAGTATCAGATAGTTACGAGAATACGTATTGGGCCTTATTGAGCCATACGGGAAAGAAGGAAAAGGGCCTCAAGGGTGGCCGCACCCTTCCCCTTGGTCTGGTCCGAATTGGAACAGGGAAGGGGGTCCTTCTCCTTTTCCCTTCCTCTTTTCCTATTCCATATGGGAGGTGGAATCCTACTAGGACTAGGGAGTCCTAGTAGAACTCCACACTTGGCGCGCCCCCTCCTAGGGCCGGCCTCCTCCCCCTTGCTCCTTTATATACGGGGGCAGGGGGCACCCCATGACACACAAGTTGATCTTCGTGATCGTTCCTTAGCCGTGTGCGGTGCCCCCCTCCACCATATTCCACCTCGGTCATATCGTAGCGGTGCTTAGGCGAAGCCCTGCGTCGGTAGAACATCATCATCGTCACCACGCCGTCGTGCTGACGGAACTCATCTCCGACACCCTGCTGGATCGGAGTCCGGGGATCGTCATCGAGCTGAACGTGTGCTGAGCTCGGAGGTGCCGTACGTTCGGTAGTTGGATCGGTCGGATCATGAAGATGTACGACTACATCAGCCGCGTTGTCATAACACTTCCGCTTACGGTCTACGAGGGTACGTGGACAACACTCTCCCCTCTCGTTGCTATGCATCACCATGATCTTGCGTGTGCGTAGGAATTTTTTTGAAATTACTACGTTCCCCAATAGTGGCATCCGAGCCTAGGTTTTATGTGTTGATGTTATATGCACGAGTAGAACACAAGTGAGTTGTGGGCGATACAAGTCATACTGCTTACCAACATGTCATACTTTGGTTCAGCGGAATTGTTGGATGAAGCGGCCCGGGCCGACATTACGCGTACACTTACGCGAGACTGGTTTTACCGCCGTGCTTTGCACACAGGTGACTAGCGGGTGTCAGTTTCTCCAACTTTAGTTGAACCGAGTGTGGCTACGCCCGGTCCTTGCGAAGGTTAAAACAGCACCAACTTGACAAACTATCATTGTGGTTTTGATGCGTAGGTAAGAACGGTTCTTGCTAAGCCCGTAGCAGCCACGTAAAATTTGCAACAACAAAGTAGAGGACGTCTAACTTGTTTTTGCAGGGCATGTTGTGATGTGATATGGTCAAGACGTGATGAGATATAAGTTGTTGTATGAGATGATCATGTTTTGTTGAAGTTATCAGCAACTGGCAGAAGCCCTATGGTTGTCTCTTTGTTGCATAAAGATGCAAGTGCCAAATAATTGCTTTACTTTATCGCTTTGCGATAGCAATAGTTGCAAGAGCAATAGTTGGCGAGACAACCATGTGACGACACATTGACATAGATCAAGATGATGAAGATCATGGTGTCGTGCCGGTGACGATAGATATCATGACAGTACTTTGGAGATGGAGATCAAAGGCGAAAGATGATCATGGCCATATCATGTCACATATATTGATTGCATATGATGTTTATCTGTTATACATCTTATTCTGTTTTGTTTGACGGTAGCATTTTAAGATGATCTCTCACTAATTATCAAGAAGTGTTCTCCCTGAGTATGCACCGTTGCGAAAGTTCTTCGTGCTGAGACACCACGTGATGATCGGGTGTGATAGGCTCTACGTTCAAATACAACGGGTGCAAAACAGTTGCACACGCGGAATACTCAGGTTAAACTTGACGAGCCTAGCATATACAGATATGGCCTCGGAACATGGAGACCAAAAGGTCGAACGTGAATCATATAGAAGATATGATCAACATAGTGATGTTCACCATTGAAAACTACTCCATCTCACGTGATGATCGGACATGGTTTAGTTGATTTGGATCACGTGATCACTTAGATGACTAGAGAGATGTCTGTCTAAGTGGGAGTTCTTAAGTAATATGATTAATTGAACGTAATTTATCATGAACTTAGTCCTGGTAGTATTTTGCAAATTATGTTGTAAATCGATAGCTCGCGTTGTTGCTTTCATATGTTTATTTTGATATGTTCCTAAAGAAAATTGTATTGAAAGATGTTAGTAGCAATGATGCGGATTGGATCGGTGATCCGAGGTTTATCCTCATTGCTGCACAGAAGAATTATGTCCTTAATGCACCGGTAGGTGACAGACCTATTGCAGGAGCAGATGCAGACGTTATGAACGTTTGGCTAGCTCAATATGATGACTACTTGATAGTTTAGTGCACCATGCTTTACGGCTTGGAACCGGGTCTTCAATGATGTTTTGAACTTCATGGACAATATGAGATGTTCCAGAAATTGAAGTTGATATTTCAAGCAAATACCTGAGTTGAGAGATATGAAGTCTCCAACAAGTTCTATAGCTAAAAGATGGAGGAGAATCGCTCAACTAGTGAGCATGTGCTCAGATTGTCTGTGTACTTCAATCGCTTGAATCAAGTGGGAGTTAATCTTCCAGATAAGATAGCGATTGACATAATTCTCTATTCACCATCACTAAGTTACTAGAACTTCGTGATGAACTATAGTATGCAAGGGATGACGTAAACGATTCCCGAGCTCTTCGTGATGTTGAAATCGACGAAGGTAGAAATCAACAAAGAGCATCAAGTATTGATGATTGACAAAGATCCCTATTTTCAAGAAAAGGGCAAAGGGAAAAAAAGCGAAACTTCAAGTAGAATGGCAAACAAGTTGTCACTCCCGTGAAGAAGACCAAAGCTGGACCAAAGCCTGAAACAGAGTGCTTACACTGCAAAAGAAATGGTCACTGGAAGCGGAAATGCCCTGAATATTTGGTGGATAAGAAGGATGGCAAAGTGAACAAGGGTATATTTGATATACAGGTTATTGATGTATGCCTTACTAGTGTTTATAGTAGCTGAGTTTTTGATACTTGTTCGGTTGCTAATATTAGTAACTCGAAACAGGAGTTACATAATAAACAGAGACTAGTTGAGGGTGAAGTGACGATGAGTGTTGGAAGTAGTTCCAAGATTGATATGATCATCATCGCACACTCCCTATACTTTCGGGATCAGTGTTAAACCTAAATAAATGTTATTTGGCGTTTGCGTTGAGCATGAATATGATTTGATCATGTTTATTGCGATACGGTTATTCATTTAAAGTTAGAGAATAAATTGTTATTCTGTTTACATGAATAAGACCTTCGATGGTCATACACCCAATGAACATAGTTTGTTGGATCTCGATCGTAGTGATACAATTCATAATATTGATGCCAAAAGATGAAAAGTTAATAATGATAGTGCAACTTATTTGTGGCACTGCCGTTTGGGTCATATCGGTGTAAAGCGCATGAAGAAACTCCATAAAGATGGATTTTTGGAATCACTTGGTTATGAATCATTTGATGCTTGCGAACCGTGCCTTGTTGGCAAGATGACTAAAACTCCGTTCTCCGGAACAATGGAACGAGCTACTGACTTATTGGAAATAATACATACCGACGTATGCGATCCAATGAGTGTTGATGCTCGTGGCAAGTATCATTATTTTCTGACCTTCACAAGATGACTTGAGCAGATATGGGTATATCTTCTTGATGAAACATAAGTCTGAAATAGTTGAAAGGTTCAAAGAATTTCAGAGTGAAGTGGAGAATCATCGTAACAAGAAAATAAAGATTCTACGATCTGATCATGGAGGAGAATATTTGAGTTACGATTTTGGCCTTCATATAAAACAATGTGAAATAGTTTCGCAACTCACGCCACCTGGAACACCACAATGTAATGGTGTGTCCGAACGTCGTAATCGTACTTTACTAGATATGGTGCGATCTATGATGTCTCTTATCGGTTTACCACTATCGTTTTGGGGTTATGCATTAGAGACAGCTGCATTCACGTTTAATAGGGCACCATCTAAATCCGTTGAGACGACACCATATGAACTGTGGTTTAGCAAGAAACCCAAGTTGTCATTTCTTAAAGTTTGGGGCTGCGATGCTTATGTGAAAAAGTTTTCATCCTGATAAGCTCAAACCCAAATCAGAGAAGTGCGTCTTCATAGAATACCCAAAGGAAATTGTTGGGTACACCTTCTATCACAGATCCGAAGGCAAGATATTCGTTGCTAAAAATAGATCCTTTCTAGAGAAGGAGTTTCTCTCGAAAGAAGTGAGTGGGGGAAAGTAGAACTTGATGAGGTAACTGTACCTGCTCCCTTATTGGAAAGTAGTCCATCACAAGAACCGGTTCCTGTGACAACTACACCAATTAGTGAGGAAGCTAATGATATTGATCATGAAACTTCAGATCAAGTTTCTACTGAACCTCGTAGGTCTACCAGAGTAAGATCTGCACCAGAGTGGTACGGTACTCCTATTCTGGAAGTCATGTTACTTGACCATGACGAACCTACGAACTATGAGGAAGCGATGATGAGCCCAGATTCCGCAAAATGGCTAGAAGCCATGAAATCTGAGATGGGATCCATGTATGAGAACAAAGTATGGACTTTGGTGGAGTTGCCCGATGATCGGCAAGCCATATTGTATAAATGGATCTTCAAGAGGAAGACACATGCTGATAGTAGTGTTACTATCTACAAAGCTCGACTTGTCGCAAAAGGGTTTTCGACATGTTCAAGGTGTTGAATACGATGAGATTTTGTCACTCGTATCGATGCTTAAGTCCGTCCGAATCATGTTAGCAATTGCCACATTTTATGAAATCTGGCAAATGGATGTCAAAACTGCATTCCTTAATGGATTTATTAAAGAAGAGTTGTATATGATGCAACCAGAAGGTTTTGTCAATCCTAAAGATGCTAACAAAGTGTGGAAGCTCCAGCAATCCATCAATGGACTGGTGCAAGCATCTCAGAGTTGGAATATACTCTTTGATGAGTTGATCAAAGCATATGGTTTTATACAGACTTTTGGAAAGGCCTATATTTACAAGAAAGTGAGTGGGAGTGTCGGTGTCAAAACCGGCGGATCTCGGGTAGGGGGTCCCGAACTGTGCGTCTAGGCGGATGGTAACAGGAGACAAGGGACATGATGTTTTTACCGAGGTTCGGGCCCTCTCGATGGAGGTAAAACTCTACTCCTGCTTGATTGATATTGATGATATGGGTAGTACAAGAGTAGATCTACCACGAGATCAAGGAGGCTAAACCCTAGAAGCTAGCCTATGGTATGATTGTTATGTGTCCTATGGACTAAAACCCTCCGGTTTATATAGACACCGGAGAGGGCTAGGGTTACACAGAGTCGGTTACAATGGTAGGAGATCTACATATCTGCATCGCCAAGCTTGCCTTCCACGCCAAGGAAAGTCCCATCCAGACACGAGACGAAGTCTTCAATCTTGTATCTTCATAGTCTTGGAGTCCGGCCGACGGTGATAGTTCGGCTATCCGGACACCCCCTAGTCCAGGACTCCCTCAGTAGCCCCCGAACCAGGCTTCAATGTCGATGAGTCCGGGTCGCATATCGTCTTCGGCATTGCAAGGCGGGTTCTTCTCCAAATTCCATGTACTCGCCGAATGGTGTCCAGCTTCTTATAAATGCTGCGCTCCTTGGCTTCTACGTCCAATAATGGCCATCTTCCACGTGTCGTACAAATGCGAAAAGCCAGGGTATTTTTATATTCTACTCCCTAGCTGCGCGGGTGAGCTGCCTATAAGAGAGGCGAGGATCCAGATCTGAATCACACCATCCTCCTTCCGCGAGCATTCATCGGAGCGCCTCTGACCAAAGATCCATTCCATCATGGACAGTCAACGCGGCTCCTCCTCTCGCGCTCCCAGCCCTCTGCCAGGAGATTGGGGGAGATTCTCGGTCCTGCATAGTGAGCTGGTGACGCTCCAAGCCGAGGGATTTCTTCCCCCGCCCTTTATGATGCCGGTTCAAGCCGGACTTGCCACCTAAAAGGGCGGAAAACAGGCGGAGAGCGTCCCCAATCCCTCCAAAGGAGAGCGGGTATGCTTCGTCCCTTATCTAATAAGGGGACTCGGATTTCCCATACATCCGTTTCTCCAGGGGCTCCTGGAGTTCTATGGACTCCAGCTTCACCATCTCACGCCTGCCTCCATCCTGCACATCGCGGGCTTTGTAGCCCTTTGCGAGCTGTTTTTGGGCATCGAGGCCCATTTTGCGCTATGGAAGAGATTGTTCTGCCTCGTGCCACGTTCTCACGAGGGGTCGATATATCAAGTGGGCGGAGCCGAAATATGGTGCATCGCCGGGACCGGATATCTATCCGGAACCCCGAAGAAGGCGTCCGAAGACTGGCCTTCGGAATGGTTTTACATGGAAGACGCCCCGCTGCCGGACCCAGTTCGGATCGGCCTCCCGGAGTTCAGCAACGCGCCTCTGAGGAAACGCCTGAGTTGGCGCCCGCGGAGCCCTCAACGGGAGAATGATGGGGACGTTCAATATCTAATGGGCCGAATAAGGTTATTGGCTCATTCCTGATTAACCATGATTGGAGTCATGGCCACATGCATCATGTGAGGGGTGCAGCCGTTGCAATACAGGGGCCACCCCATGTGGGATTTCAATGGGGAGGATGATGCCACCTGCCATGGCCACAAGGGGCCGGGATTGGTAGATGATCTGGTGAAGATCCTGTCCGGCCTGTACAAAGGGGAGAAGGAGGACTTCCTTCGTGCGAGTCCATTAAATGGATTTTCGATGAACAACCCTCGGAGTTGGGTAAGCGGACGTTCGTCTATCCGATCCATATTCCAAAGTTGAGTGTCTCACTTTATGATTTTGACGCAGGAACTGCGCCGGGCCGTAGAGAATATACACAGCCCAGCTCCACAACCCGAGGATCCGAAACGATCCCTCGATCCGGCCTCTGAAGAGGATCCGGACATAAAGGTGGAGCTGATTGAGGGGGTGTTCCACCAACTTAGCACTGACAATGCTTTGGTTGCCATTACGGCCGACTACCCCGGCATATCTCCGGTTCCCCAGGTAACTGTGACCGGAGTCATGATACCATTACTTATCCATGCTTATTTCTGACCACCGTATACCAATGGTGTTCCGCAGGAGGTGCCTCCGAGGCGGGAAGCCGAACCCGCGGCGGCTAGCCAACAAGGGGCAGCTCGGCCCAGCAGGTGGAAGAGAAGTGCGGCGAGGATCGAGACGTCGCCGCAACGGTATGGCTCGCCACCATGTTTCAGAAAAAGGTTCCTGGGAGGCATATTAATGGTCATGGCTTTTTCAGGAGAAAAAGCGCTCGCCGGACTGTGTCCGGGGAGATTGCCAATCAAACCTCCGTCGGCCAGGCTCCAACGCCAGGTCCGGAGGGGGAGGCGAACGCAGGGCGCGCGTAGGGTGCCCCTCCAACGGAGGATGCCAATAGGTTGTCCACCACCAGATCTGAGGTGGAGAGCGCGATGAATCACAGGCATCGCCGGACAGTTCTTCGTGATGCATGCTTCTCCCCGGAGGCGTTAAATGCCTTCAACGGGAGATGCGCACCTCCGTGCTGCTCAAGATGGTCTAGCCAGAGCCACGGAGCAGTATGTAAAAGACATACGGGTGAGTAATTTTGAAAGTTATATATGCCAGTAGCCCCCGAGACTTAAAATAGTTAGAATAACTGATTTAAGGATCATTTGTTGTGCAGGATCTTACGGAGAAGAATACCCACCTGTCCCAGGAACTGCAAGATTGCAAGGCCCAACTTGAGGCCGCACTAGCCACCGCAGGGGGAGCCACAGAGACCCCCTCTGGTAATACATACTTCGAAAGATAAGTAATTTGTGAAGTGCGGCGTGTGTATAAGTCTGACAATAATATTGCAGATGGTGCCGAACTAGATCCGGACAGGCAGCAGGTACTACGCCAGCTAAAGGCCGGCGAGAAGGTGCTGACAAGGGTGCGGCAGGAGAAGAATAACCTCCAAGATGCCAACACTCAGCTGGGCGAGGAACTAAAAGATGTTCGGGTCCAGCTGTCTTACTCCGTGAAGGAGAATCTACGGCTTCGTCGCGGCATTTACAGTAAGTGCTTGAACGAACTTTTGAAAACAAGAGTTCGACGAGGAAGTCGATTAACCAGAATATGTCTGTAGGTATGCTCGCAGGCCGTCCTGCAGAGGAGATGCCCGGTTCAACGGGTGACTAGCTTCCCGAGCTGTTGCAACTGCACGAACGAGTTCGGCAGGTGATGAGCGGCGTCGCCCAGGCCTTATGGCCGTCCGTCTCCCTACCCGAGGGTCTTGGAGGGCTTGTGGAGAAGCTTCAGGGAGCTCGGCGACGCTTCCGTCTGTGGAAGATATCGGCCTGCCGTCAAGGCGTCAGGGCGGCCTCGGCCATGGTGAAGACGAGGTACACGAAGGCCGACCCGAACCACATGGCCAAGGTCGGGCCTGTGGGGCCCGATGGGAAGGAGATCCCTGTGAGCTTAATGTATGGCCAAGTAGAGTTGGCCGCAAAGTATTCCCAGCGGGACTGTAAACTAGACAACCTGCTAGATGGTATTGAAGAGGAATACAATCAGTCAAGTTGACTATGTAATTTAAAATGACATGTAAAATGCCTTCTAGCCGGATTGTAGATCGTTTGTCATTGCGGACCTTTTTGCTTCAACCTCGGGACCCAATAGTCCGGAGTGTGTCCGAATACCCTCGCAGTTATAGAAAAACCGGGGCATGTGTGGAGACCAGGCGTAGGGGTCATTAGTGCTTTATCAGACAAGTGCCCAACTAGTTATGTTATATTACATGGTTAGTAAGAAACATCTTCCAGGGAGAATAGTTCCGTTAGGGGTTCCTTTCCCTGGGGGGCATGCCCTAAAGTGCATGTCCAGACTGCGAAAAAAGCAGGAGAGCATCTGGGGGCAGATAAATAAATAGGTAAGAAATTGTCTTTTAAGTCACCGACCGAATATTCCCTTAAGAACGCTAGCTTTCAGCTTCACCCAGTCTGAGGTACACATCCGGCTGACCCGGCAGTAACAATCACAAAGGTGCTCCCTTTACCTCCTAGCCGAACAATCGAGAACGTAGGGGTAAGCACAGGAGCCAGGCAACCCAGCTTGGCCAAAACTTAAGTCATATCGATGCATATAATGGTGAATAAAAGGTACATGCGGAAGTGTGACGCATGTGTTGGGCATGAAGCCCGTATAAATAAGCTTCTGTTAAAGAAGCCCCCAGGTATAATGAGTGCGAGCAGCACGTCAAGTGTGTGCGAACAATGCACAGATCGGCCTTCAAAGGCTTTAAGGAAAAAGGAAGGAGAAAGAGAGAAACAAAAGACAGCTAAAGTATAAAATGTGGACGGAGGAAGAAGACGAACTCTGAGTTCGGCGCTAGGCGTAGAATCTTCGGAGATGGGCTGCGTTCCATGGGTTTGGCTCGAGTCGGTTGTCCGATGTGTTTCGCAGACGGTATGCTCCGCCGGTCAGGACTTGGTCGATGATGAAGGGACCTTCCCATTTGGGCTTGAGTTTGTCCTTTTTCTTGTCCGGTAGGCGTAGAACGAGTTCGCCAACATTGTATGTTTTGGCCCGTACTTCTCTGCTTTGATATCTTCGAGCCTGCTGTTGATAGAATGCGGAACGAGCTTTTGCCACGTCGCGCTCCTCCTTTAAGGCGTCCAAATTATCCTGCCGATCTAGCTCGGCTTCTCTTTCTTCGTACATGCACACGCGAGGTGAGTCATGAATTATGTCGCAGGGCAAGACTGCCTCTGCGCCGTACACCATGAAAAATGGTGTGAATCCAGTAGTGCGATTCGGCGTGGTCCGCAGCCCCCAGAGTACGGAGTCGAGCTCCTCTACCCAGTGCGTGTTAGATTCCTTGAGGGACCGCACTAGTCTGGGTTTAATGCCGCTCATGATTAGACCATTTGCTTGCTCGACTTGACCGTTGGTTTGAGGGTGATAGACTGAAGCGTAGTCGAGCTTAATTCCCATGTTTTTGCACTAGAGTTTAACCTCGTCGGCCGTGAAGTTTGTGCCATTATCAGTGATAATGCTATGGAGGATACCGTAATGGTGTACTACCCCTGATATGAAGTCTATCACAGGTCCGGATTCGGCCGTCTTAACTGGCTTGGCCGTCTATGGGGGATACCGTAATGGTGTACTACCCCATCCATTTGGTGAATTTATCCACCATGACCAATAGGTATTTTTGCTTGTGGGTTCCCCCTTTAAGGGGTCCAACCATGTCAAGCCCCCAGATCGCGAACGACCAGGTGATGGGTATAGTTTTCAGGGCGGTGGGTGGCATGTGGCTTTGGTTAGCAAAGAGCTGGCAACCGACGCATCGTTGGACTAAATCCTGAGTGTCTGTCCGGGCCGTTGGCCAATAAAATCCTGTATGGAAGGCCTTTCTTACAAGGGCCCGGGCTGCGGCGTGGTGCCCACCGAGTCCGGCATGAATTTCAGCCAGAAGATTTCGCCCTTCCTCTTCGGAGATGCACCTTTGAAGGACTCCGGTTGTGCTTTTCTTATAAAGCTCTCCCTCATAGACCTTATAGGCTTTAGAGCGCCGTACTATCCAGCGGGCCTCATTTTGGTCCTCGGGAAGTTCTTGCTTAGTTAGGTAAGCTAGGAATGGCTCGGTCCACGGGGCAATGACTGCCATTATTTCGTGGGCTGAAGGTGTTGTTTCATTGGCAGAACCGCCGATTGTGTCAGAGCGTACGGTGTCGGGTAGTGCGGTTGGGTCC